>NC_071619.1:40918473-41128473 GCF_014839835.1 Dryobates pubescens | reverse complement strand
AGGGCACAAATGAGGTGTTTGTGGTGAGACAGAAAGCACTCAAATAAACCCAAAGCTACAAGGATTTTTCTGTGGGACTGGCAATGAGAAGCCTTGTGGGGCAAGGATGGGGAGGTTGGATTGAGATGGGAAGCAGGCTGTGTAGGATGCTCAAAGAAGCTGGAGGGGTAGCTGAGAACAGCCACTGCCACAGTCAGTGTCTAGGAGGTGGGGAGATGAGCCATGGTCCAAAGCTTGAGCAGATCTGCCATTGTGCCTCCCAAGCCCTGCTCAGACCTGGAGGAGCATATCCTTGGTGCTATGATACAGGATAGTTCAGCATTTCTCCCCCTCAACCTGCAGTTCTGCCAGCTGAATGAAAACAAAACCTCTCCAACTAAATACATGGAAACCATACTCTCAGCTGGAAATGGCCTTCTGCAGTCCCAGGGGCTCTCTCAAAAGCCAAGTCAGCATTTTATAGTGGTCTGGCTCCCAGAACTAAGGTCACATTGTACTGTCGCTTGTTGAAGATATCTATTTGCCATCAGGGAATTCATTGCATTGAGCTGGAATGGCTTCACAAGTCTGGGGCAGTTTCATGAAGGTTTTGCTTCAGAGGTAAAGCTGGAAGAGATGGTCAAAAGCCCAGGGTTTCTCTGCAAGAGACCAGGTTTCTCTGAACAAAGCACTGGGCTGTGACCTTGAAATGGCTTTCTGAAATGGTTTTCTTTGCAGCGTGTTATTTTCAGTTAATATTTTTAAAAGAGGGTGTCAAAAATGAAATGTTTCATCCTGTCTGAAACTACCATTTTTCAGTATCATTATTTCCCAAGAAGCATCTGCATTTCAGAGCCAGAGGAGTGGATCCTCAGCTACTATATTCCTGCATTTAAAAAAAAATAATATACAATTGTTTTTAATATTCCCATTTGCCATATCCCTCCCTCAAATTTATTGTCAAGCTGCGTTGAAAATCCTTATTTTCTCATTCTTCCTCGTGAACATAGTCCTGTGGCAAACACACAATCCTCCTGAGGAATTCACTGAGTGGGAGCAGCGGTTCAGGAGCGCTATGTCTTCCTCGAGAACGTGTCTGAATCTCCCCAAATGTCTGACCTCTCTCTGATAGCCTGCACAAACGCTAACGACTCTAATGCCTCTCGCACTCTGTGCCTAATGACAGCAACTCCTGTTGCCAATTAGATGAGATTAGGGGAGACCTGTCTTGTGCATACTGTACATGACAGCCTATTCCTAGAACCATATATTGCCTCTAAATTGGCTAATGCCGAATTCAGGATGGAAATGGAAAGCTATTTGTGGGAGGCTTGTCCTGAGTCCCCAGCAGGGTGTGAGAATTTGTGCTTAGCACTGATGGTATGGTTATGCTGCATTGCTGATTGATGTAAAAGAGGCTGCCAAGAAGAGACTCCAGAACCATTTCCTAAATAGCAGCGATAAAAATCACCATTCAAGCCTAAATCTGCACTGTTTTCCTATATTCCAGGCAACTCAAAGCTGCCTAGGGGAGCAAGGACATAATTTGCCCTCAGAGTATCATTACGTGAGTTTTTGTACACTAAGCTTTTTTTTTTATACCCACCTCACAAGAAGGAAGACTGAAAGGATAAACTTGGCAGGAAAAGTGAGAAAAGGGAAAGTGGAGAAAGAAGAAAAACAGGCAAGGGGGCTCCCCAGGACTGGAGAGCATGCAAGAGTACCGCCACATCAGACCCTAGATCGGATCACTGCGCGGTCAGAGGTGTCTTACGAGCTCGTGAAAAATAAAGATCCCTTTTCCTTGCATTCCATTCACTTTCTGGAGTCTAGGTGAGGACTTGTTTGAAAGCATAACTTTTGTATTAAAATATCTGCTTTTATCTCAGCTATTTTCCACATGACACCGAAAATGTCTGTTGGGAGTGTGGATTGCACAAAAAGGACGCTCTGAGAAGCAGGATTTTCTTTCAAAGGCTGACTTAATTTTTTCCCCTGCTCTCCAGAATGTGAATTACAATAGGCTGCATTCTCATTAATATTTTGTTGATATTTACTTTTGTTGATGTTTACTTTGTTGTTGGTTTTATTTTTCTCTTTTAAATGTTTCTTCAGTTCCATCTTTCAGTGTTTCTCCATTTCCAAGTCGCTCACGGCGCTGGAAGCGCTACGGGGGAACGACCTACGGCTCAGCTCCTCTTTCTCCTGGCTGTTGTGAACTTGCACGTTAGCAGTTTCCATTTCAATTATTTTCCTGCTTGAAGTAGTTTTCCTGAGGTGACACAGTCTTAAAAGGCCACATGAAGCACAGTGAGAAACTGAAAAGTGTGAAAACAAAAAAATCATTGACGTTCTGCAGGTTATTTGCTGTCGGTGAGCACAAGGGGGGGGAAAAAACACCCCACACTGTAAAAATAAAATTGCATTTGGGGGGAAAAAATAGAGAAAGGTGTACAAAGGTTAAAGACTCAAAAACCATTCTGCCTGAAAGCAGAAATAATTCTGTGTTGGGGGCTTTTCTGTGAAAGGGTTTTGATGGTTTTTTAACGGCTTTAACCCGCAGTGGCGTAGTGAAGAGAAGGGAAACAAAACCAGGCCCTTCCAAGGGGCTGCATTTTTCTCCGGTGTGAGTGAAAATTATCCTTCCTGATGCCTGTGGCAAAGGCATTCTTTTATTGTGCAAAAAGAAAACCTATTTCTAGCTCCCCCACCCCATGCATGATGTGTATAATAAGTGTCCCCACACACACAATGTGCACAATAAGTGTCCATAATAAGGTTATGCCTAGGTAAGAATTAATTCTCCGTCAGTTTTGTTTTCACGTATTTGAGTGGTGAAGCCTCACAACAGGCAGGTCACACACACACAAAAATAACTCTCTATCCTAGCACAATCTCATTCGTGTTTGTCTGTTTACACTGTCTCTTTGCAGAGTTTTATGCTTTGGCAATCTGATCCAGTTCTAACTTTCACCTCCAGAAACTATATTTGTCTGCAGTCTGTCCTGCTTGTTGATCACAAGGAAGAATTGCTTTTCAGGCAATTTTTAGATCACCTCTGCCCTCCCGTTGCAATTTAGATATATCCTATCAGGAGGTTCTGACTGACATCCTCAGGGCTGGAGTCTTCTACCAGGGGAAATGTCAGGGTCTGATATGGCCTCCCCTTCATCTCTGGCTAGAGAACAAATAACATTATTTTTACAAAAGGCTGCAAGATGCAACTCGACCTCTTTGACTTCTTCATTTTGGGGTTACCCCATCACATTAAGATCAAGAATGCTTTGATTACAATCTCCAGAGTACAAAAAGGCTGATAAAATAAACAAACTAAGGAATATTCATTGGTTCACCTCTTACCTCTTTGCCACCTTTACTCCATTTTATGTTTACCATGCAGCAGCGTGAAGACAATATTGAAAACCTTCTTTCATTTTCCCAGTGCTGTTTTCCCTGTATCTACACTCCACATTTTTCCTGTTTTCTCCTTTTCCCTCTGTTAGGCTGAAACTGCTGTATAGGAACTGCACTTAGAGACAAGTTTTGCCAACTATAACCAGGTATCTCTAGACACCTCCTTGTTAAGTCTTACTGGTGTGTTGATTTAAGGAATAATCTTAGCCAGTTGATCCTACTAGCTGTGCAGCTTAGCCATTTATGTCATAACAACTAATTGATTTAGCAACCTGTTTCTGCTTTATCCCAGAAGCTCCTGGGAATGTTCCTGAGAGTCTGCAACAATCCACTTTGTTTCCTGTGGTATCCCAAGCCAGGTCTGAGGAATCAGCATGGCCTGCCACTGCTGTAACCTCTCCAGTTTGTCTCCTGCATCGTGAATCATGGAGAATTCTGGCGTGAAGTTTGCAGAAATCGGTGTTGCTTTTGGAGGACTCCTTTGCCTTCCTGCCCCACGGCTGTGAGATCCTCAGGAAAGTCACACAGCAGATCAGATGCTGGTTCATCTGTAGCCAGTAACAGAATATTTTGGGCAAGTGTATATCCCACCAGGTCAGCTGCTAATATTTCGCTCTTGCTTTTCAGCGAGGCAGGCAGGCATGAGATACTCTGACTAAGACCCAACTTGCACATTCCCACTAAAGCTTAATTTGGCTGCACTGCAACATCTGTGTTGTGCTGAGTTCAGTATCTCTCTGTGCTTCCAGGGCCAAACTCATCTATTATCGCAGGCAGCAGTCTGGAAGATGGCAATTGCTGCTGCCTCTAGCCCCAGCTTACTGCTGAAAGGAAAAGAGTAAAAAAGATATTAAAAAATCATATTTTTTAAAGTGCCTGAAGCTGAGGCTACCTCTCTAGGCAGAACCAGGCCAGAGTGACTCCCTGGACAGTCCTCCCACACAGGAGGTGCATGCTCTTGAAATTTAATAAAAAGAGCAAATGGCACTTCATAATTTTTACCCCAAGCACTGACTGAAAGGTGACATTACACAATAAGAGTAAATCTCCCTCTCTGCTTATACCAGCCAAGCACCCAGAGACATTTCTGCCATAGCTCCCAAACCAAAATAGCAATTGGTGAAATACAACCTGCGTGCTGTTGTCAAAAACAAGTGCAAGTATTGTAGTTAATGCTTGGCAGCAAGCCGGGGAGCCAAAGTTCACCAGAGGGGCCCCGCTGGGGATTCCTGGAGGCACTGCATAAATCTCTGCTCTGCTCCTCGCCATCGGCTGAGGCTCATGACACGCTGTGTATGGGAGCATCCCCAGAGGCATGCCCCGGGCTGCCAGCAGCAAACACACGTCACAGCTCAAAATAAACAGCACGAGAGCACGGACCCTGTAGCCAGGTGGGGGTTGGTCTCTTCTCCCAGGCAACCAGCACCAGAACAAGAGGACACAGCCTCAAGCTGTGCCAGGGGAAGTTTAGGCTGGAGGTGAGGAGAAAGTTCTTCCCAGAAAGAGAGATTGGCCATTGGAATGTGCTGCCCAGGGAGGTGGTGGAGTCACCATCACTGGAAGTGTTTAAGAAGAGACTGGATGAGGCACTTGGTGCCATGGTTTGGTTGATTAGATGGTGTTGGATGACAGGTTGGACTTGATGATCTTGAAGGTCTTTTCCAACCTGGTTTATTCTATTCTATTCTATTCTATTCTATTCTATTCTATTCTATTCTATTCTATTCTATTCTATTCTATTCTACTGCTATTCTATACTATTCTATTCTATTCTAGCCTAGCCTAGCCTAGCCTAGCCTTTCCTATTCTATTCTATTCTATTCTATTCTATTCTATTCTATTCCTATTCTATTCCTATTCTATTCTTTCCTATTCTATTCTATGTGTGTGTGCATGCACAGAGGAGTGAGGGGCAATTCTTCATCAGATGCAAACAGACAATCAGCTCTTCCTTCGACGCTGCAGGTAATCTTGAGCTGTTGTTGACCGATCACTGAGGCTCTCAATCATTTGGCTCTTACTGGGCTTTTACATCTGATAATTGTGGCCTGACCCTTTTAGCTCTTCCTGGCCTAGCCCCCAGCATGAATCTTCCCTCAAGAATTTTGTTTCTCACTCAACAGCACAAAGTCAATCCACTGTACAACTTTTAGGCAACCATGCAATCTTATTTTAAAGGTTCAGAGTGATGCAGGATTTACCTTATCTATTGCTTATCTGTTCTGAAACCTCAGCACATCCGCTGTGAAAAAAACCTGTGCCTTATATTAGAATTGTTCAGCTGTCAGATCTTGTTATACCTTTGTCTGCTAGACCAAAGGGCTGTGCAATATCAGCTTTCTCCTTCTTGCGTAAGTAATTATAGAACATGATTGAATAATTTCTTAAGCTCTTGTACAAATGAAACAAATAGATCCCTTCTAGTCTCTCATAGTAAGCATGTTTTCCAGGCCACAAACCATCCTGGCAGGAGCCAACACAGCCAACTGAAGTCAGTGGAGGTACACCAGTCCTTGCTTGCGTAGGCTAACATGAATATTTACCAACTAGAAAGTGTCTAAGTGCATAACTACTGAGTTCACAGGAAGTATTCACTGTGTTGACTCCAAGCACTCTCATTAAATATGTCCAGACAAGGGCAATGAGGCTTGAGAGGCCTCAAGCACAAGCCCCACGACAGGAGGCTGAGGGAGCTGGGGTTGTTTAGCCTGGAGAAGAGGAGGCTCAGGGGAGACCTTCTCGCTCTCTACAAGTCCCTGAAGGGAGGCTGTAGGCAGGTGGGGGTTGGTCTCTTCTCCCAGGCAACCAGCACCAGAACAAGAGGACACAGTCTCCAGGTGCACCAGGGGAGGTTTAGGTTGGAGGTGAGGAGAAAGTTCACCACTGGAATGTGCTGCCCAGGGAGGTGGTGGAGTCACCACCCCTGGAGGTGTTCAAAAAAAGATTGGATGTGGCATGGTTTAGTTAGTCATGAGGTCTTGGGTGATAGGTTGAACTTGATGATCTTGAAGGTCTTTTCCAGCCTTATTGATTCTCTGATTCTCTGATTCTATATTCATACATCTCCTAAAATACAGACTCCCTTTAAATGCAAAAGTGAGCAAAATTCAGAGTATTTGTCCCACAGAAAATTCTGACCTTTCAGCTTCTTATTTTATCCCAGCTCCAGATTGAAAGTGTTAATGTTTTTCCGAGAAAGAAAGCACAGTTTCACCCAAAAAAAAAAGGGCAAAGCACAGCATTTTCATTTTCTTCGGTGCAGACCTATCCTATCAACAGTTCCCAAACTGAAACACTTCCATGGGGATCAGTGCTGTTATGAACCAACATTGCCTCATCGTGGTGAGTTGCAGAGACTGCAGGCTGGTACCCTAACGAAAATCCCCAATGCTCTGTGAAGGTCCGTGTTCCCTGATGAGAACATGCTTGCTGGCTCAAGCCTTCTGAAGCCAAGGAGAAAATGGGCAACAAAAAACCTGTATGGGACTGCAGGAAACAAGGACTTCTAGGAAGCTTAGCTCTGGGGAAAGCTGTACTGAGCTGCTGTGAAGTATTTTAGATAAGTGGATGATCTTTTAGGTCTTTTCCAACCTTGTTGATTCTATGATTCTATTTATGTGTGTGCGCACAGGCATTGCACAAGCATCTACATAGAATCATAATATCAATAAGGTCAGAAGAGACCTCAAAGATCATGAAGTCCAACCTGTCAACCAACACCTCATGACTACTAAACCATGGCACCAAGTGCCACATCCAATCCCCTCTTGAACCCCTCCAGGGATGGTGACTCCACCACTTCCCAGGGCAGCACATTCCAATGGCTAACAACTTTCAGTATCACTAAGGTTGGAAGAGACCTCAAAGATCATCAAGTCTAACCTGTCACCACAGACCTCATGACTAGAGTAGGGAGGACACTACTGCCCACTGCAGACTTGAACTCACAACATTCCCATTTAGGGTCTTATGTGCTACCAGCTGAGCCACACATGAGTTCTCTCTCTGTGAAGAACTTTCTCCTCACCTCCAGCCTACACAAGCAGCCTACATGCACATCATACAACCAGAACTGCCATATGAACTATAGAAATCATAATAAACACACAGGTCCTGAGCACAAGCAGTCAGCATAGATAAAAAATAGATGCTTAGTCTAAAGTCTTGCCCTAAGTATCTCCACCACCAGAGGAGACAAAACTTTGGGCAGGATGCGTTGCTTGCTTGAAAGGCTCTC
This sequence comes from Dryobates pubescens, assembly GCF_014839835.1. NCBI lineage: Eukaryota > Metazoa > Chordata > Aves > Piciformes > Picidae > Dryobates > Dryobates pubescens. The sequence continues at coordinate 41,120,843 of NC_071619.1, read as the reverse complement.
CCTACTATGAATTGCTTAAGTGGCTCATAGAGACTAGAAGATTAATACAGAATCATACAATTGGGTCTCTTGGAAAAGACCTTTGAGATCATCAAGCCCAGTCACAAGCACACATTATGCATACCAACATGCAGTAAAAGCATATCAACTTTTAGTTATCCTACAGATGCATGCAAGAACACAGCATGAGTATACAGTACTGCTAAGACAAGCACATACTCAGTTACTGACTCTGCAAACAGAAACACTTTTTAACAGCTCCCAAAATTCAGTGCAGGTCCTGCTGTTTTCTTAATGCCTTTTCTTAAACCTCAGCTCTTAGAGCAAAATGACACTGCAGAATCAGAAACCAAATTTTACAGTGAGAATGTTCCTCCTCTGTCATTAAAGCTGTAAATATCAGATTGAAAACCTGAATCACAGAATCACAGACTGGTAAGAATCATAGAATCAATAAAGCTGGAAAAGATCTCAGAGATCATCAAGTCCAACCTGTCACCCAACACCTCAGGACTAACTAAACCATGGCTTCAAGTGCCACATCCAATCCTTTCTTGAACACCTCCAGGGACGGTGACTCCACCACCTCCCTGAGCAGCACATTCCAATGGAATGGAATGGAATGGAATGGAATGGAATGGAATGGAATGGAATGGAATGGAATAGAATTAACCAGGTTGGAAAAGACCTCAAAGATCATCGAGTCCAACCTCTCACCCAACAACATCTAATCAACTCAACCATGGTACCAAGTGCCTCATCCAGTCTCTGCTTAAACACCTCCAGTGATGGTGACTCCACCACCTCCCTGGGCAGCACATTCCATGGGCAATTACTCTTTCTGGGAAGAACTTTCTCCTCACCTCCAGCCTAAACTTCTGCTGGCACTGTTTGAGACTGTGTCCTCTTGTTCTGGTGCTGGTTGCCTGGGAGAAGAGACCAACCCCCACCTGGCTACAACCTTGTTGCAGGTAGTTGTAGAAAGCAATAAGGTCTCCCCTGAGCCTCCTCTTCTCAAGGGTTGGAAGGGACCTCTGAAGATTATTTACTCAGGCTCCCTTGCTAGAGCAGGATCACTTAGAGTAAATCACACAAGAATACATCCAGAAGGGTTTTGACTGACTCTGACAAGCTAAGAGAAAAGAAAAAAAAAAAAAAGAGAGAAAGTGGACAAAAGAAACCAAATATATCATTTTCCCCAATCTTATGACTTGACTTACTCAGTCTTGCTCCATTATTTTCAACACTGTTGGCCACACTGCCACAAGCACATTCGTATTAAAAACACATTCACAAGGAAAATCTAAAAACATAAATAGATGTAGATATTACTGGCATGGACTCAACATAAGTGCTGTGGTGGGATGAAGTTTCCCCCCAGCATTAACTTTTAGCCAGACCAACTCAGTTAGAAGCAGATGAAGCTGTATTTGCAAGCAAAAACTACACTCTACAATGGACTACAATGAACGTGTACAAAATATACAGGAGTTACAATATTATACAGGCATTTACAATTAGCAAGCAACATGAAACATCCCCCCCAGGTCAAAAGACCTGGGAAGCCATTTCCCCCTAACCCCTCTGGCTCAAGAGAGAGAGAGGAGTGGAGAGAGAACAAGCAGTGGGTTAGACTTATCCCAAGGCCAGCCAGAAGCACATTATCTCTCTCCCAAGCAAAGCAAAACAGCCAAGATCAGAAGAGAAGAGAAAAGGAATGGGAAATGTGAAGAATTGTTATGGTACAGCTTCTCTTGTCCCAGACCTAATGAATTTGTTTAGAATGATCTTCTGGTTTCCTTTTCACACCCAAGAGTGATTTATTTATACTTTTCTACTTTTCTGCTCGAAATCTGCAGCTAAATTTTAAAGGCATAGCCTAAAACTGCCACAGCCTCACAGAAGGTTTGGACCTAAAGGGTCCGGAGCAGAATGTGCTTGCTTGAAAGACACACCATGGCAAGTGCTCAGAAGATCTGACTCTGGGCATAGATGTGGTGTTTTCTGTGCATATCTTGCTGTCACTGTGCAAATGTGGACACAGCACAGCACAGCATAGCATAGCATAGCGTAGAATAGAATAGAATAGAATAGAATAGAATAGAATAGAATAGAATAGAATAGAATAGAATAGAATAGAATAGAATTAACGGGGTTGGAAGAGACCTCAGAGATCATCAAGTCCAACCAATCACCCAACACCATCTAATCAACTAAACCATGGCACCAGGCTCTTCGTAAACACCTCCAGTGATGGTGATTCCACCACCTCCCTGGGCAGCACATTCCAATGGCCAATCTCTCTATGAATAATTTCTTCCTAACCTCCAGGCTAAACCTCCCCTGGCACAGCTTGAGACTGTGTCCTCTTGTTCTGGTGCTGGTTGCCTGGGAGAAGAGACCAACCCCCACCTGGCTACAACCTCCCTTCAGGGAGTTGTAGAGAGCAAGAAGTTCTCCCCCGAGCCTCCTCTTCTCCAGGCTAAGCAACCCCAGCTCCCTCAGCCTCTCCTCACAGGGCTGTGCTCCAGACCTCTCCCCAGCCTCGTTGCCCTTCTCTGGACACATTCAAGTGTCTCAATGTCCTTTTTAAATTGAGGGGCCCAGAACTGGACAGAGGACTCAAGGTGTGGCCTAACCAGTGCTGAGTACAGGGCAGAATGACTTCCCTGCTCCTGCTGGCCACACTATTTCTGATACAGGCCAGGATGCCATTGGCCTTCTTGGCCACCTGGGCACACTGCTGCCTCGTGTTCAGCTTACTATCAACCAGCCCCCCCAGGTCCCTTTCTGTTTGGCTGCTGTCCAGCCACTCTGACCCCAGCCTGTAGCACTGCATGGGGTTGTTGTGGCCAATGCACAGCACCCAGCACTTAGATGCAAGCTATCCAGACAAGGGTACATTTTGCAGGGCGTGTGTGTGTGCAACACCTGCAAACACTCAGAGTGCATCCTGCACGCTGCAGTCACAGCACCACAACTATGTGCACACAAACACCGTGAAGCCACATACGTGCAATCCTGGAAGCCCCAACTCGTCTGACTTTCTTGGGGAGAAGTAGCCAAAATATTTTCGTTTGTAATTGATACTTTGAAAGTAAATGAAAAATTTTGTTTGGGTTCAAATTAAAATGTCAAATTTGGGGGGGGGGGGGGGGAGGGGGGAGGGTAGAAAAATAAATGAAATGCTTTTATGTCAAAACAGCAATTTAAAGTGACAGTTTGGGTTTAAAATGTTGTTTTGTTTGGGGGAGGGGGGGGGGGGGGAATAAAAATTAGAGAAAATATTTAAGGCAGAAGGAAAACAAGAATAAGCAATTGTGCTCCAGCAGGCCAGCCCAAGAGGGAAATGCTGCTTGGAGAAAATGAAAACCAACTGGGGAAACCATAATGAAAAATCTTCATTCAAGTTTTCTCTTGGGAACCTTTCCTTTCTAAACAGTGGTAGTGCACACTATACAGTTCCCTCCTCATTCACACACACCTATGACCTGCGAGAGGATTTCACGGGAGCACACACTTTGCACGCTCACACGCACGCTCGTGGGCACTTGGTGTTTGTGCTGTCGCCACGTGTGCGAGCATCAAACGGGCGCTAGCCCACAGCAGGCACACACATGTGGTCTCTGTTAAGAAACCCAAGAAATAAAGCCAGGTTTAGATCAAGTGAGCTGTGGTCCCCTGGCTCAGGTTCTCCTGCAGGTGATTCTATAAACAAAGTTCGGTGCCAATGTGAAAGAACAAATACGCTATAAATAGTTCATGACTTCCAAAAGCCCTTGTCTCGTTGCAGTCCTTGCTCTAAACCGAAACAGAAGATGGACTGAGAGCACTTCAAACCCACTTCTTGAAATAAAATGCTGGAAATAAAGGAGAACAGCATGAAGGCTGTAAAACAAAATAGGAAAGGGAGGAGTGGGGAGGGGGGGGAAGGGGAGAAAGGCTTTAATTTATTGGCCAGAGTGCTGGGGATGTAAAAAAATCAGGAGTGGAAGGAAGAAAGGGGACATCACCCTGCCTGATTGCAATTGTCATTAACTTGCAGCAAGGGTATTAAATTGCATCGTGGGTGCAAGTGCACGTGGCCCACCTCCAAACCAAACCACCTCAGCATCTGATTCTTCTCTGCCCTGAGTGATTTAATGCTCCGGCCCATGCGGTTTATTTACTGCCTCTTGCTCCATTTAATTGAACCCAGGGGCCTTCACACCAGTACGGGTCAGTGATGAAGCATTTGTTACCTGTGCCAGGCAGCACAGCAGAGGCAGGGGAGAGGGAGGGGATCAGCCATTCAAGTACAAAAAGCAACAGTGTGAGTCTGTACAGAGGGACGTGGTTCGCCGTGGATTCTGATTAGTTTTCCGAAGCAGGAGGTTATTCTGACATCTGGAGGGAGTTTGCAAGGAGCTGGGACAACACAGGCCTGATGCAGCAGACTTGCTTTGCTTGTAATGTGGATTTACACGCAGGCAGAGGTGTTAGAAGAACTTGAGAAAACCCCAAAATCTCTCGTGCAGATTCAGTGCCCTAAACACAGTCAGGGAGGCAATCGGTTGAGCTCTAACTGTTACAGCTGCCAAATGTGAAATGATGACAATTGCTGCATTTCAGAGTAAGGGCACGAGAGCATCGAGGTATTTACCTGCATAAGACATTGGGGATTTCAGCAACTCAACAGTGTGAGAAAATGTTACTGTTAGGTTATTAAATTTAAAATCTCCTGAGATTAAATAACAATGGAGCTCGATGTAATCCAGGATCTCCATGTGCTGAAGGATCATTCTGCTGGCTGAAAAATCAATCTCCAGTGCTGCTGGAACAGTCTCCAAAGAATGAAGTGGCAATGACAGAGTGATAGTTCATAGAAGCATAGAATCAGGGAATCAATAAGGTTGGAAAAGACCTCAAAGATCATCAAGTCAAACCACTCACCCAACACCTCAGGACTAACTAAACCATGGCTTCAAGTGCCACATCCAATCCCCTCTTGAACACCTCCAGGGATGGTGACTCCACCACCTCCCTGGGCAGCACATTCTCTTTCTGGGAAGAACTTTCTCTTCACCTTGAGCCTAAACTTTCCCTGGTACATCTTGAGACTGTGTCCTCTTGTTCTGGTGCTGGTTGCCTGGGAGAAGAGACCAACCCCCACCTGGATACAACCTCCCTTCAGGTAGTTGTAGAGAGCAATGAGGTCTCCCCTGAGCCTCCTCTTCTCCAGGCTAAGCAACCCCAGCTCCCTCAGCCTCTCCTCACAGGGCTGTGCTTCAGACCCCTCCCCAGTTTTGTTGCCCTTCTCTGGACACATTCAAGTGTCTCAATGTCCTTCTTAAATTGAGGGGCCCAGAACTGGCCACAGGACTCAAGGTGTGGCCTAACCAGTGTTGAGTACAGGGCAGAATGACCTCCCTGCTCCTGCTGGCCACACTATTCCTGATGCAGGCCAGGATGCCATTGGCCTTCTTGGCCACCTGGCCACACTGCTGGCTCATGTTCAGCCTACTATCAACCAGTACCCCCAGGTCCCTTTCTGCCTGGCTTCTCTCCAGCCACCCTGACCCCAGCCTGTAGCACTGAATAGTTGGTGGATCATCAGGTGAGGTTACTATAATATGACAACATATAAAAGTTTAGGGTACACACACAGCAGACAATGCCACTGAGAGCCAAAGCAGGCTCTGTAGATGGTCATTGTGCACCAGCACAGTGTTCTGCACAGCCCTGAGGAACACATTGCACTATGGCAGGGAAAGCTGAGGGCTGTAGCAGGACTGGCTCAGTGCAGCCTGTCACGCAGGCACAGCATTAGGGAGCTTTTAAGGAAGCATGCTGTGAAATGCAGACTAGAGCTGGCAACATCTAACTCAGGAATAGAAAAAAGTCGTTCATAAACACCACACAGTGGACAAGTGAGACTACAGGCATCAGAGAACTGTTGAAGAGCTGTAGTCAATGTAAAAACATAGCTCAAGCAGGATGGGGGTGGGGGGGGAAGGAAAAAAAGATGTAGGGGAAGAAAAAAAGAAAAGGAAAGAAAAGGAAAGAAAAGGAAAGAAAAGGAAAGAAAAGAAAAGGAAAGAAAAGGAAAGAAAAGGAAAGGAAAGAAAAGAAAAGAAAAGAAAAGAAAAGAAAAGAAAAGAAAAGAAAAGAAAAGAAAAGAAAAGAAAAGAAAAGAAAAGAAAAGAAAAGAAAAGAAAAGAAAAGAAAAGAAAAGAAAAGAAAAGAAAAGAAAAGAAAAGAAAAGAAAAGAAAAGAGAAAAGAAAAAAGAGAAGAGAAGAAAAGAAAAGAAAAGAAAAGAAAAGAGAAGAAAAGAAAAGAGAAGAAAAGAGAAGAAAAAAGAAAATAAAAGAAAAGCAAAGAAAAGCAAAGCAAAGAAAAGAAAAGAAAAGAAAATGCTTTTTTCCTGGGAATCCATACAAACTATGTTGCTGCTGTTAATTGCTATATAGAACCCTGGTAGCTATCTGGACTGGCACACATTAATACAGTAACTACCAGAGACTAAAAGAGACATTTCAGCAGGCATGGCATACTCAGAAAACACAAGAATTTGGTTTTCTTTCAGAAAGGTTGTGGTGATTATCTGTGAAAAGGAAACTCTCATCACACAGTAAATCACAGAATCAGAGAACCACGCAATTGTTTTGGTTGGAAAGAACCTTTAAGATCATCCAGTCCAACCATTATCTAATTCTCCCACGTCTGGTGCTAAAACATGTCCCTCAGCACCACATTTCTGCATCCTTTAAACACCTCCATGAATGGGGATTCAAGCACCTCCCTGGGGAGCCTGTTCCAGTGTTTGAGAATCCATTCAGTGAAGAAGTTTCTTTTGATGTCCAATCTAAACCTCCGCTGGTGCAACCTGGGGCCATTTCCTCTTATCCTGTCATTTGCTGCTTGGGAGAAAAGATCAACCTCACTACAATCTCCATTCAGTCAGCTGTAGGGAGCAAGGTCTCCCCACTGTTAAAATCATTAAAATTCTTTCAAAATTGCAGGAATTACTCACTATTCCAGGCCACAGAAATGTCCCAGGGGTTTGCTATTTGAGTGAGAAGTGTCTGAGATTAAACTGTTACTTTTAGGAGAAAACTTATCCTGGGAAAGAAAGCCTCACAGGTGTCAAACAGGTAAAATATTGTTCATAATCATGAGAGGATGGTTTCCAAAGAAATACAATCTGTAAAATCAGGAGTACCTAGACAAAGCTGACAGCTTACTGGCACCAACAGCTTCACCTGATTTGGTAAAGATAGAGCAAGGTTGGGCTCAATGATGGTAGGCTGAACATGAGCCAGCTGTGTGCCCAGGGGGCCAAGAAGGCCAATGGCATCCTGGTCTGTATCAGGAAGAGTGTGGCCAGCAGGAGCAGGGAAGTCATTCTGCCCCTGGACTCAGCACTGGTTAGGCCACACCTTGAGTCCTGTGTCCAGTTCTGGGCCCCTCAGTTTAGGAAAGATGTTGAGTTGCTGGAAGGTGTCCAGAGAAGGGCAACAAAGCTGGGGAGGGGTCTGGAGCACAGCCCTGTGAGGAGAGGCTGAGGGAGCTGGGGTTGCTTAGCCTGGAGAAGAGAAGGCTCAGGGGAGAACTTCTTGCTGTCTACAACTCCCTGAAGGGAGGTTGTAGCCAGGTGGGGGTTGGTCTCTTCTCCCAGGCAACCAGCACTAGAAGAGGACACAGTCTCAAGTTGTGCCAGGGGAATTTTAGGCTGAAGGTGAGGAGAAAGTTCTTCACAGACAGATTTGTTAACCGCTGGAATACGCTGCCAAGAGAGGTGGTGGAGGTGCCTGGAGGTGTTCAAGAGGGGACTGGACATGACACTTGAAGCCATGGTTCAGTTAGTCCTGAGGTGTTGGGTGACAGGTTGGACTTGATAATCATTGAGGTCTTTTCCAACCTTTTTGATTCTATGATTCTACAATATGGATGGCCATTATATAGTGTGTTCCCTATAAAACTCTTCCATTAACTAGAGTACACACTGACAAATGCCACTGAGAAAAAAATGGGAAACTGGATGGGTTTCAGTTCTTGTAGAGTGAGGACAAGATGTTTCATAATGAATGAACTACAAGGTTCATTTATGTCACATGCTTGATTAGCAGCACTGAGGATAGTTTGCAGGGTGTCCAACCATAGCTGATTTTACCAAGTGGTTTCTACTAAAAGCTGTTCTGAAGTTCAGCAAATGGAAGGAGGGTTGATTATACAACATCAGGCTTCAATTGCTTCAGAGAGAAAATCTGAGAGAGGGATCAGCGATTAGAGAGAGCTGCCAGGAAATATTTGATAAGCAGCAGACAGAAGGGACTTTCATGTGTCCATTTTTTAAATCCCTCTCTTTCCTGCTGCCCAAAACCAAGAGCATGATTTGGCTATGTGTGAACCACGGAATCTGAAACATCTGCAGGGCTGGTTAGACAAAAGGATAAAGAAGGGAGAATTTATGAATTCCTGTTCCCTCATTAAAAAGATTATTTTTCACAGAATCATGGAATCACTTTGGCTGGAGAAGCTCCTTCAGATCATCAAGTCCAACCATTATCTGACCCTACCAAGTCTGGTGTTAAACCATGTCCCTCAGCACTACATCACTGAACCTTCTCAACACCTCCATGGATGGAGATTCAACCACCTTTTGGGGGAGCTTGTTCCAGTGCTCAAGAACCCTTTCATTGAAGTATTTTCTTCTAATATTCAACCTAAGCCTCCCTTGGCTTAACTGGAGGCCATTTCCTCTTGTCCTCTGAACTATTACTAGGGAGAAGAGAGTGACATACACCTCACTCCAACCTCCTTCAAGGTAGTTGTAGAGAGACACAAGGACTTTGCTCAGCCTCCTGTTTTCCAACAAGCCCAGTTCCCTCAGCCACTCCTCACAAGACCTGCTCTCCACACCATTCATCAGCTTCGTTGTCCTTCTCTGGACATACTCCAGCACCTAAACATCCTTGTAGTGAGGGGCCCAAAACTGAACACAGTTCTCAAGGTGTGGCCTCATCAGTGCTGAGGACAGGTAGAAAATTAATTTGCACTGGCTTTGGAGGGGTTTGTGAGTAAACAGTGAGGGACCAGACCCATACATAGCATATGTGATCAGGATTTGATATACTGCCAGTATGATAAACTTGTGTTAGAGATGCTCCAGTTAATAGAAGAGAATAGAATTAACCAGGCTGGAAAAGACCTCAGAGATCATTAGTCCAACCTATCACCCAACACCATCTAATCAACTAAACCATGGCACCAAGTGCCTCTCCCAGTCTCTTCTTGAACACCTCCAGTGATGGTGACTCCACCACCTCCCTGGGCAGCACATTCCAGCGGCGAACGACTCTCTCAGTGAAGAACTTTCTCCTCACCTCCAGCCTACACTTCCCCTGGCGCAGTTTGAGACTGTGTCCTCTTGTTCTGGTGCTGGGTGCCTGGGGGAAGAGACCAACCCCCTCCTGGCTACAACCTCCCTTCAGGTAGTTGTAGACCGCAATAAGGTCTCCCCTGAGCCTCCTCTTCTGCAGGCTAAGCAACCCCAGCTCCCTCCGCCTCTCCTCACAGGGCTGTGCTCAAGGGCTCTCCCCATCCTCGTTACCCTTCTCTGGACACATTCAAGTGTCTATTAATTAAGAAATAATTGCTGAATTACTGATTCTGCTGTAATGATCTATGGGAGTACAGCTTAGAATAAATACAGAGGTCTGTTTTGTCAAAAGTGTGAATGAGCAATTTTGCAAACAAGAAACAGAAAGATGTTTGACTACAATCATTCATATGCAATACAAATTCACAGCACCAGGCATGCCCAAATGTGAAGTTTCATGTGATGACACATTGCATAGTGCCCACTACTGTCGAATGATATTTGCAATGACATAAAGCAACTGAAAAAGAAAACACAATACCATGAAGCAAGTAAACTTTTCAGAATAAAGAGGGAATAATAAAACACTGAGCAGGAAAAATCTTGTCACATTGGAATGCTTCATCTCTTTTTTTGCCTTGGGAATAAAACAGTCCCTTTACAGTCAGACTTACAGCAGCTCTCTCCAGACAGGCGGCAGGGTGCTTACTTGTAACATTCAGGTTTGTGCAAGGCAGTCTGTTCAGTCAAAGGTTTAAACAAATAAATAAAGTCAGTGTGCATAATCCTTTTTTGCACTCACTAAAATCTGTAATTCTTCCCTAAACTAATGTGTTTCTGCAATTAAGAAGTTTGAGGGAATTATAGATAGGCAATCTGACTGATTTCTTTATCTTTAATTAGGCTAATCCAGGAAAGAATGGAATAGCATAGAATTAACCAGGTTGGAAGAGACCTCAGAGATCATCAAGTCCAACCTATCACCCAACACCACCTAATCAACTAAACCATGGCACCAAGTGCCTCATCCAGTCTCTTCTTATCATAGTATCAGTCAGGGTTGGAAGAGTGACTCCACCACCTCCCTGGGCAGCACATTCCAATGGCCAATCTCTCTTTCTGGGAAGACCTTCTTCCTAAACATCCAGCCTAAACCGCCCCTGGCACAGCTTAAGACTGTGTTCTCTTGTTCTGGTGCTGGGTGCCTGGGAGAAGAGAACAACCCCCACCTGGCTACAACCTCCCTTCAGGTATTTGGAGACAGCAAGAAGGTCTCCTCTGAGCCTCCTCTTCTCCAGGCTAAACAACCCCAGCTCCCTCAGCCTCTCCTCACAGGGCTGTGCTCCAAACCCCTCCCCAGCTTTGGTGCCCTTCTCTGGACACCTTCCAGCAACTCAACATCTTTCCTAAACTGAGGGGCCCAGAACTGGACACAGGACTCAAGGTGTGGCCTATCCTGTCCTGAGTACAAGGGCAGAATGACCTCCCTGCTCCTGCTGGCCACCCTGTTCCTGATGCAGGCCAGGATGCCATTGGCCTTCTTGTCCTCCTGGGCACACTGCTGGCTCATGTTAAGAAGTATTTTTAGAGCTGTCCTCATTGTTAAAGAATGAGCATTCAAAAGCAGTATAACTGGAGAGAAGCTGTTCCTTTCCACTGCATCTTATTTAGGGTTCAAAAGGAACCACTGAGCTCAGCCAGGAAAGTCCATGTGCATGCACATGCAGGGTAGAATAATTCTGTATCAAGGAATAATTTCTAGTAAACCTGGAGAATAACTTATAAGTGTCATGACAGTCTGTATATGAACTTCTGGTGAATCATTACATGGTATTAATTTGTTGAAGTCAGAAGTCAGTGAAGAGGGTGAAGTCATGAGAGAACTGTACTCCAATGATTAGCTCACTGATTATCTCATTTTAATGTCCATGAAGCAAAGCTCTCAGATTGTCCTAGCATGCATGCAGGATTCTTTATGAAGTGTTCTATAGCCAAGCCAAGGATGCCACCAGCTTTGAGATCTGTTCTGTGCTAGCTTTCACCTGTCACTCATCATTTCCTTCATGTGATTTCCAAACAGTGATAGGAACATAAGGATGAGAGAAATTTAAATCCCCTGGAAGTGGACTGTTAAACAAGCCAGGGAAAAGGGGATTCAGCTTTTAATAGATAACAGTTCCCCCAGATAAGCTTCCATCTCAAAATACCATGTGTACAGAGAACAAACGTGCTGACGATGTGGTAAGCCGTTTGGCCCCAAAGAGGAAACTACATTCAAGTACAAAATATGGAATTACTTGGATATAGTTTTCATGGTGGGGGAAAAAAAAAAAAGGAAAGAGGAAAAAAAAATGTTATTTTTGCCACAATTGACACTAAAGAAAAGAATTTTTCCAGGCCTGGTCCTTGCCAGTTTTTTGCAACCCACTGTAACAGGTCAGTCTCTGGGGTTGAAGAGGGCACTTTGGGATGGGAAGGAGGAGCAGGCACGCACCAGTACAGGGTTAGCAATTGCAAGGATGGCCTCCATCCAACCCTGTTATGTCAGCTCAGGAGTCCTGATGTTAAGGATTAGTTCTGCTTTGTATGAACTCCTCTGAGTTTCTAATATCACATCTGACAAAAATCACAAGATGTTAGCTTGGTCTCTCAACTCTTAACTGGTATTGAGCTACAGGAAAGTTTCTGGTACATGCTGGTTATGACAGAATCCCACACAGAAACTGTTTGTGAACACGAGTTGTTACCACTTACAGCAAAATGCTGACACATTGCAGGAACTGCTTGAGTCAGGGTTTCTCACAGTTACGGAAAACCACTCTCTACAGTGTATTTCAACCTACAGTTACTCCATGGGAAGAAGTATTACACATCAGTGTCTACGACATAAGCTGTTGTAAGAGACTAAATCTTGTCTCTCTTGATGTGACTCAACAAAGACAAAATCACTTTTGCTGCTTGCCCAGACAATAGCTGATGTGCATTGGGCAGAGCCACTGAGTAACAACTCGCTGGAATGTGCATAGACAAGATCATCTCTACCCATCAGCTACTCCAGCAAGGGAGGATGGTGTAAAGCATTCACCACCTGGACACATACCTAAAAAACTGTACAAAAGACCTGAGCAATACTGGCTCGAGAGAAGGGAAAGACCTGGGCAATGCTGCTGTCAAGCAAAATGAAGAGAATACCAGGAGAGAAAAGGACAGACACAGGAGAAAAGACATCACCATGGAGCCTGGAGGCAGCAGACCAGGAGGAACCCTCTCTCCATGTCCTAAGTTCCACCTGCTGCAACTCATGGAGCTGCTCAGAGAAGGGCTTGGACTTGGACTTTGGGATCTCTCCCGCCCTCCTCCAGTGGAGGACAGCACAGCCAACAAGGATGACCTCTTCTCCAAGCCAAAGCTGCAGCAGCTTTCCTCCACAGACCCAAACCGTCCTGGGGGGTGAGGAGTGTGGTAATATAATTCCTTTCCTCTTCTCTCTCTCGCTCTCTCCATTTTCTCGCTCTCTCTCCCCTTCTGCTCCATCCACTTTATTCTGTTAATAAATAGCCTCGAGGGCTGTTGATATCTTGGCCTTGTTTGTGCCTCTAATTTCATAACACAGGCATATTCAAAAGAACTGAGTCTCTTTCCCTCTCTGGACTGAGACAGCTGCCTACTGTAACACATCTAAAGTAAGGAAAACAGCAGGGGCTTATTTCTTTTCAATGACCTACTGCAGCACCTTTAGTAAGTTCATTTCTCTCTTGAAATAGCATTCACAGATTTGGTATGAAATACACTATTTTATTATGGGGAAAAAATTCTTACAAGTTTATCCTGTTCATTACAAGAAGGACATTGAGGTGCTGGAGCAGGTCCAGAGAAGGGCAAGGCAGCTGGTGAAGGGTCTGGAGGACAGGTCTTGTGAGGAGCAGCTGAGGATACTGGGATTGTTTAGTCTGGAAAAGAGGAATCTGAGGGATCTACAACTCCCTGAAATGAGGCTGGAGCCAGGTGGGTGCCAGTCTCTTCTTCCTAGTAACAAGTGAAAGGATGAGAGGAAATGTCTTCAAACCGTACCATGAGAGGTTTAGGTTGGAAAGGCTGAAAAGGTTCTCAAATACTGGAACAGGTTCCCCAGGGAAGTGGTTAAGTCTCCACCCCTGGAGGTGTTTAAAAGACATATATGCTCAGTGGATAACTCACTGAAGTGAACATTTTCCCTTCTCAACACAGCCTAAGTGGAGTACCTAACTACCTGCCTGAAAATCCACTTGCTTTCTTAGTAATAAAGTTGTGCCTATTGCATCCCTTGCATCCCTTGCAGGATTACTTTCCAGGCTGTCCTGTTCAAGTCTAAGTATTTCACTGTACTTACAAGAGAGGCAAACATAGGCTCAGCCTGAATACCACATAGAGGTAAATACCAGCTAGTGCTTGCACTCAGAGTACAAGTGTGCAGCATGTAAGCATCTATCATATCCTGACTCACACCCAGGGATATAAAACATACCCTGAAAAAAATGGCAGTTCTGTGCTTTTTGAAGGATGGGCTTTAGTTTAGCGAGACAGAGCCCTGGGGTTGTGTTCTGGGCATTTCCTGCTGGACTAAGCAGCTGTAAAGATCAGTCACATTATAAACCCAACCAACCTGACAGATTCCCTTTAACTAAATCTGAAAATGAAGGCAACCCCTGATGGGACGGAAGGGCTACTGTGACTTAATTAACTCTTAATGAAGAGCCTGGGCCTTTCCAGTCCTAGTAGAGAACAACTTAAAGTAACACAACCAGTTGGGAATCACTCCTGGAAAAACAGAAACATTGCATCTCCCTTCACAGAAATTATGCTTCTCTGCCTTTCAGTATTTCTGGTGCACTCAAGCAAGCTTCCAAATATTAAAAGTGAGGCACAATTTTAGCTGACCATTACAGATTACCCTCTTACCCCACCCCACTGTCCCCACATCGTGGTTGATTCGTGTTTACAGAAATTATAATCTCCTGTAAAATACATTGTTAAGTGCAGAATCCACTTACATTCTATCCTCAGAATCTCTTTTAACATTGCCTTGAGTGATGGTCTCAGTTCAGCCACATAATTCTTGGATACTTAGCAATTATTAGATATTGCCAGATCCTCATCTACAAGCCTGTCTCAGGTAGAATAGAATAGCATAGCATAGCGTAGCATAGCATAGCATAGCATAGCATAGCATAGCATAGCACAGAATAGACCAGGTTGGAAGAGACCTTTGAGATCATCGAGTCCAACCTATCATGCAACACCATCTAATCAACTAAACCATGGCACCAAGCACCACATTAAGTCTCCTTCTAAACACCGCCAGTGATGGTGACTCCACCACCTCCCCAAGCAGCACATTCCAATGGGCAATCACTCTCTCTGTGAAGAATTTATTCCTAACAACCAGCCTAAACCTCCCCTGGCACAGCTTGAGACTGTTCTCTTGTTCTGGTGCTGGTTGCCTGGGAGAACAGACCAGCCCCCACCTGTCTACAGCCTCCCTTCAGGTAGTTGTAGAGAGCAATAAGGTCTACCCTGAGCCTCCTCTTCTGCAGGCTAACTCCAGGAACTGACTTGCTGAGAGAGGGAGTTGATTAGATGGTGTTGGGTGATAGGTTGGATTTGATGATCTCAAAGGTCTTTTCCAACCTGGTTAATTCAATTCAATTCAATTCAATTCAATTCAAATCTATTCTATTCTATTCTATTCTATTCTAGGCTAGGCTAGGCTAGGCTAGGCTATTCTATAAGGCAAACTTCTTTTGCTGTATTCAGCAGTTCTGTACTTCTGTTAAATGCAGCACTATTTCAAATGACTCAAGAACTGGCTCTCACCGTCTCTTGCAGACAGAGTTCCACAGCTAATAAATGTCACTGAAAAGATTAGTTTTTTTTCCTCAGAGGCCCACCTATGTTTTGGTTTCTTCACATTTATCTCATTACTCAAGCTGTAATACTTTACCCTCTTTGGTGTTTCATACTGAAAGTCCATATGGATGGCTTGCACAGATTTATAGAATCTAGAAGGGAACTCTGTAATGATTTAGTTTGACTTCTGTATAGCATAATAAAAGTGTTTTTGTCAAGTGATTGCTTCATCTTAGCCAGTGATTTATGGGGGAATCAAAGCATAACTTTTAAGAAGACAATGAGCCTCCATTAAGAGATTTCAAGTGGCAGAGAATTTATTACATCCCTGGGCAAAGGGCTATAGTAGTTCATTATTCTTACAGTTAAAATTTTAACTCCAAATTTTAGTCACCTGAAGTCTGAGCTATCAACTCATGTTACAGCTTTTGCCATCAAAGCATTCTATAGGCCACCCCTTGAGTCCTGTGTCCAGTTCTGGGCCCCTCAATTTAAGAAGGACATTGAGGCACTTAAACGTGTCCAGAGAAGGGCAACAAGGCTGGGGAGAGGTCTGGAGTACAGCCCTGTGAGGAGAGGCTGAGGGAGCTGGGGTTGCTTAGCCTGGAGAAGAGGAGGCTCAGGGGAGACCTTCTTGCTCTCTACAACTACCTGAAGGGAGGCTGTAGCCAGGTGAGGGTTAGTGGGTGGAGCCACCATCACTGGAGGTGTTCAAGAGGAGTCTGGACGTGGCACTTGGAGCCATGGTTTAGTTAGTCCTGAGGTGTTGGGTGACAGGTTGGACTTGATGATCTCTGAGGTCTCTTCCAACCTTATTGATTGTATGATTTTGATTCTGAATGGCAATATTTTTTCAAAAAACCTATGAATTGAAATGTACAAATGTGTATGTGTGTTCAATATGCATTTGTGAGACCTTCATGTTGTTATTAGCTCTGTTCACTTTAATGAGTAACGGTAATATCATTTGTATCTTTCCTTTGTGAAATGACTGACCAGTGCTTTATGTTAAACTATGATTTTATGATTCTGTATTTTCTACTCTGCTTGAAAAATGCCTTCATTTTGATTCAGCTTATGCTAACTATGAGAGTTTAAAGCTGTCTGACTATGGTATTGCAGTCTTCACAGAAACAGAGATCTTGAGATTTCTCAGAACTACCCAGCTGATGTGACTGACTGAGATCCCTCTCTTCCCATATCTTAAGAGAAGTCAACCTTTGTGTCTTCTGGCATCCTGCATCCTGCTGTGTTCCAGCATCCAATAAAATGGCCAAAAAAAGGTGTGTGTGTGGGGGGGGGAAGGGATTAATTTGGAATGAGTAATTTTTAACACTCTTTTGGCTCCACTTTTGTGCTACATTTCATCCAGAAGATCCACATTATCTGTGCTGAGACAAACAATTATATGCAGAGGTCTTTTCCACAGACTGTTGGCATCCTAAGGGATGGCGTTGAAAAATATGTATGCACCAGTATAGAAAAGAGGAGAGAGCAGCTGTTTCCTCCAGAACAATATTGTTATTAAGTGAACTTACAGAACCTTACATATGTCTGTTTCACACTAATGCCTGCTCTGAGTACATAGGATCTTGGCTGTTAAAGATCCCTCCCTTTTGGAAGGAGCAATTGTCTTTCACTGTAGTCTACACATTTGGCCTTGTTGGGCATACTTTTCTGTATCAGCATAAAATGTTCTGCTTAGAGGCTTGACTGTGTTTTTACCTTTGAATTATTGCCCCAGCTGTGGATACAGTCACACTTTTATGCTTATCCTGGTACAGATTATCTTCCTCTAGTAAAGGACTTAACTACACCAGTAGAAACAGGTGTGGATTCACTCAGCCTGAGTGACTTCAGTTGCACCCAGCAGCATCACCTGCAGTCTGTACTTGCCTGGATCACACTGTGCATTAACTGCCATGCAGCTGCACAGCTGCATCTTCCATCCACCCTGCCCAACTCTTAGCAGCTTTTCTTAAGCCAAATGGCATGGATACAAATGAGGGAATTGATAAAAGTTTAACTAAAGCAACTAAGAACCATGTCTGAGTACGGAGGCTGAATAACAAGTCCAATGCTCACAAAGGGCCTCTTGGATACAAGAAGAAATTGGGTACCCCAGCATGAAACAACACAAAGGTTTCATACTTAGATATTAGATTCTTTACATAACTAGTGAAGCAGTGCTCCCCTTGAAGTTCCTCTGCCTTGTTCCTCACTCTGACCTTGCTCAGGGGTATTACAGGTAGAATCATAGAATCAATAAGGTTGGAAAAGACCTCAGACATCATCAAGTCCAACCTGTCACCCAACACCTCAGGACTAACTAAACCATGGTTTCAAGTGCCACATCCATTCCCCTCCAGGGATGGTGACTCCACCACCTCCATGGGCAGCATTTTCCAATGGCTAACAACTCTCTCTGTGAAGAACTTTCTCCTCACCTCCAGCCTAAACCTCCCCTGGCACAGCTTGAGACTGTGTTCTCTTGTTCTGCTGCTGGTTGCCTGGGAGAAGAGACCAACCCCCACCTGGCTACAACCTCCCTTCAGGTAGTTGTAGACAGCAAGAAGGTCTCCCCTGAGCCTCCTCTTCTCCAGGCTAAGCAACCCCAGCTCCCTCAGCCTCTCCTCACAGGGCTGTGCTGCAGACCCCTCCCCAGCCTCGTTGCCCTTCTCTGGACACATTCAAGAGTCTCAATGTCCTTCTTAAACTGAGGGGCCTAGAACTGGACACAGGACTCAAGATGTGACCTAACAAGTACAGGGGCAGGTACAGGTACAGGTAGTTGCTTCCCCTGGATCACTCTCCTTGGCACTACCATTCAGATGGAGCTCTATACACAAATGCCTTGCCCTGGGCATTTGCCAACACATTTTTAGTGCTTTGGTTAAGTAGATTTGTACATGTCTGGGGGAAACAATCCAACTTTTTATCACCTATGACCAAATCCTGCAAGAAACTCAGTCCTTTGGGCAGCATATGTTTTACATCTGACTTTGATAAATTAGATGTGGGCTAATTATTACCTATAATTTGTGGTCATGGAGATACAAACCTCAGAATTAAAGACTTACAGACTTAAAGTTCAAATTCCAATCATTGTTAATTTTGGGAACTGATCAAAGCATAGAGATTTTTGACATCTCACCTCCTAAGCAGATTAAAACTCCATTTTAAGAGGAAGTCACGAGAACATACATGAAAATTCACAGAACTGGGATCAGAAAGCAATTTGGCCATTTTGTCCAATCTCCCACATAGAACTTCAGAAAGTTTCAGAGCTTGACCTTGCTTATTCTTCTGCAGAGTCCAGTGACTTCACTTTGACTGAGGCATAATGGCCAAGAAGATGACTCTTACAGAAGATTACTTGTGTGGTGGGTTAACACCCATTCTGAAAACAAAACCAAAACAGGGCAGAGGCCTTGAGGATACTTTGCCCTCCCTGCAGAGTGTTTTCCCCCTGGGAAACTGAGTCTGTTCCACTTCCCCCCTCCCTGCCCAGCTAGGGTATAAAAAGCAGGACATCGCAGCTATTAGGTCTCCTTTTGGCTCCTGCCTCTCCTGGATGAGAGCTACTGCAGCTGCCTTCCTGCTCCTCTGCCACGTGGTCAGGCCTGATCCTTCTCCCTGCTGCCTCTGTGCCTCTTCAGAGAGAGACTGGTTTTGTATTCTTCTTCTTTGTTCCCCTCCCATCCATACTTGTTCCTTGCCCTTGTGAACCTTACCTGTTATTGCTATATATATATAATGTTTAAAGACAACTCTTTACCTCTCTACTTCCAGGCCGACTCCAAATTATTGCTTGGTGGATTTGCTCTTTCCTTTTTTTACCCTCTCTGGTGGGAGGGAGGAGGGGGTAGCAGGGGAGAGATTCTCAACCTTGCTCCCATCTGAGCTCTTAAATTACATAGAATTACATAGAATAAACCAGGTTGGAAGAGATCTTCAAGATCATTGCGTCCAACCCATCAACCAATCCAACACCACCCAAACAACTAACCCATGGCACCAAGCACCCCATCAAGTCTCCTCCTGAACTCTCTCAATGATGGCAACTCCACCACCTCCTCAGGCAGCCCATTCCAATGGGCAATCACTCTCTCTGTATAGAACTTCCTCCTAACATCCAACCTAAACCTCCCCTGGCGCAGCCTGAGACTGTGTCCTCTTGTTCGGATACTGTCTGCTTGGGAGAAGAGTCCAACCTCTGCCTGTCTACAACCTCCCTTCAGGTAGTTGTAGAGAGTAATAAGGTCACCCCTGAGTCTCCTCTTCTCCAGGCTAAGCAACCCCAGCTCCCTCAGTCTCTCCTCACAGGGCTCTGTTCCAAACCTTTCATCAACTTCATTGCCCTTCTCTGGACACGCTCCAGCAAGTCAACCTCCTTCCTAAACTGAGGGGCCCAGAACTGGACACAGGACTCAAGGTGTGGCCTAACCAGTGCAGTGTGCAGGGGCAGAATGACCTCCCTGCTCCTGCTGGCCACACTGTTCCTGATGCAGGCCAGGATGCCATTGGCCCTCTTGGCTTCCTGGGCACACTGCAGGCTCATGTTCAGCCTACTATCGACCAGCACCCCCAGGTCCCTCTCTGCCTGGCTGCTCTCCAGCCACTCTGACCCCAGCCTGTAGCTCTGCATGGGGTTGCTGTGGCCAATGTGCAGAACCTGGCACTTGGATGTGTTCAATCTCATGCCCTTGGACTCTGCCCATCTGTCCAGCCTGTTGAGGTCCCTCTGCAGAGCCTCTCTACCCTCCAGCAGATCAACTCCTGCCCCCAGCTTGGTGTCGTCAGCAAATTCACTGATGATGGACTCAATGCCCTCATCCAGATCATCAACAAAGATGTTAAAGAGCATGGGGCCCTTAACTCCCAGTTAAGGCTTAAACCACCACAACTTGTTTGGAAACAAAGGGAACAAAAGGTTTCTGATGCCACACTAGCATTGCATCTGGGTAAAACTGAGAGGACACAGTAAGTACAAGCCACTTTTCCATCTGTAACAGAGTAAAAGAGGAAAAAAGGTTTTCTGACACCACACCAGCATTGCATCTGGGTAAAACTGAGAGGAGACAGCAAGTGCAAGCCACTTGTCCATCTGTAACAGAGTAAGAGAGGAAAAATGCTCCAGGACTGGTCAACAGGGCCACTTTCTGTAGTAAAGCATTTTCATCATCCTGCAGCACTAGAAACTGTGGCAACATCTACCATCTTCCTTGGACATCAGACAAAAGGCAAACAAGGACCCATCTTGGTCCTGCAGATGTAAGAACTAGTAAAGGACTCTGTGATGGCATGTCTCAGGTAACAGAAATGACGTATCAGACCTACAGAAAACCTCATCTGGTAGCTAGGCTGAATAAAACACAAAGCTCAGCTTCTTTGCCACAAGGTGATCTCTACTCCCTTCTGTTTCAGGATTTCTGCAAGTCTTAAAGAGCTATTTAAATGAAATAAAAATAACTTTTCATAAATAAACAGTTTACTGACCAGCTTGCCAAGGCTGCATCTCCCCAAACCTCAGGGGAAGAATTGGCCGTACTGAATCAGCTGCGCTGAGAAAGGTCCCTCTCTTCATGCGTTCAACACCTACAAATCTTCCAGGCCCTGCTGGGCTGCCCACAGACTGACAGCATTTCTGCAATTAAAATAAACTGGCTTTGAGTCAATTTTACCAGAGGAAAGTGCAGGATTTCTTTTCTGGCTTGTAGGGAAGAAGGCCGAGCCAGAGATCTGCAGAAAGATAGAGATGGTACAGAGTAGGAGCAGCGTAGTACAGGAGAGACAGGGTGTAGCTGCAAAAGGCTGTTCTGTGTTGCCCTCAATGCCTAGAATTAATTGAGCTTTGGGCATGTGAGGAAAATACAAGCCTTTCCACCTAACAAGAAAGAGTCTCTGGGTTTTTGGCGTTAAACACCTTGTTAATTTTTCAGCGATTAACAGCCGCTTAGCACATGGAGAGTGTGGCGGGGGCTTGGGCAGGCAAATAAATTAGGGCTAAGAATGCATGCTAAAATGAAAATCAAAGCTGTCTGTTTTATTGGAAAGGCATCTGCAAATGAGAAGGGAGGAAATTGATATCTCGTTAAAATTGGGAAAGGGAGCAACAGTGAGAGAGAGAGAGAGAGAGGAAACCGAAATCTCGTTAAAATAACTGGAGACTCCCTCCTAATTATATGTTTCCAATTGCTAACAAGAAGATATTTATTGGAGGTTTAGAGTGCTTTTTCTTCAACCAAAACAAACAACAATAATGACATTATTCTGTCTCCTTGGTGCAGTGGCAGGGACAGAATGGTTCTCAAAATAAGCACTCCAGGGCTGGAGATCACTAAAGTTAATGCAAGCAAAAAAGGTCAGTTGCTTTTTCTCTTAATGACCAGTTGCAGCATTGTGGCCTGACCTCTACCCCATTGCATGTGAAAGTGGCAGGCAGGGCTTAAAAAGAGGTAGCTCAGCTTTGTAATGACCTTGTCCAGCAGAGACAGCCTTGCTCTGCATTACAAAGTTAACAGCTTCCTTCACCCTGATCAGAAACCTTCAGCTTGTGCTGGAAAACAGTGAGACTTGTCACTTACCTCCAAGCTCAAAGTTAAGCCATCATGACTAGAAAACAGAAAGAGACTGAATGCCAGAAACTTAGTGACATTTACTCTCAGTTCTTGTTCCTAGAAAGAGTAATTGGCCATTGGAATGTGCTGCCCAGGGAGGTGGTGGAGTCACCATCCCTGGAGGTGTTCAAAAAGGGATGGGACATGGCACTTGAAGCCATGGTTTAGTTAGTCCTGAGGTGTTGGGTGACAGGTTGGACTTGATCTCTGAGCTCTTTTCCAACTTTACTGATTCTATGAATGACTTAGCAAATGTAGCCCTGCCTCAGCTGGCTTCTGTACAGACTGAGGGTAAGATGCCAGTAGAAATTAAACAGAAATATGAAGTTCTATCACATGGCAGAAGGAAATCTGGATCTCACTTTGACAAAGGAACAAACTGCAACTCATCTTGGCTACTGTACTCCAGATGATGTCCCTCAAATGAGCAGCCAAATTCAGGAAACCCATTGCAGTCCATAGGGGTACAGAGGAGCACAGCTGCCAGGGCACAATTCCATAACCTTCAGCCTTATCCCTACCTCCCGTGTGCCAGTGTCAGTGGTACAAACTCCAGGCCATAAGACAACCATCAGCAAAGTCAAGTTGTGAATAGATGAACCAGTGGCACAGGCTAGATGTCCTCTGTTTGCAAAAAAAGTTCCCAATCTTCTTGTACTGGCTGTAAGTGGTGCCACAAACTGTCATGATCCATAATGGAATGGAATGGAATGGAATGGAATGGAATGGAATGGAATGGAATGGAATGGAATGGAATGGAATAGAATGGAATGGAATGGAATGGAATAGCATAGAATAGAATAGAATAGAATAGAATAGAATAGAATAGAATAGAATAGAATAGAATAGAATAGAATAGAATTAACCAGGTTGGAAAAGACCTCAGAGATCATCAAGTCCAACCTGTCACCCAACACCGTCTAATCAACTAAACCATGGCACCAAGTGCCTCATCCAGTCTCTTCCTGAACACCTCCAGTGATGGTGACTCCACCACCTCCCCAGGCAGCACATTCCAATGGCCAATCTTTCTATGAAGAACTTCTTCCTAACATCCAGCCTAAACTTCCCCTGGCGCAGCTTGAGACTGTGTCCTCTTGTTCTGTGCTGGCTGCCTGGGAGAAGAGACCAACCTCCTCCTGGCTACAACCTCCCTTCAGGGAGTTGTAGACAGCAATAAGGTCTCCTCTGAGCCTCCTCTTCTCCAGGCTAAAAAACACCAGTTCCCTCAGCCTCTCCTCATAGGGCTGTGCTCCAAACCCCTCCCCAGCTTTGTTGCCCTGCTCAGATCCAGCTTGGTATAGAGGGTAGTAGTCCCAAAAGTATAGCCCACCTCTGCTCTGTAGGACCTCAAGTTCAACACAGAAAGAGCATATGGGTCTCTGTGGTCAGGAGATAGATGCAGGACTCAGGGCAGCAGATCATAGGCAACATTCTTTAAATCATAAGCAAGTAGCTTGAGGCCATGCTATGTCCTTGGGAGGACAGAGCCATGTGTGTCCGTGGTTGCATAAGAACAGATGTAATGAACTGAGCTGTTTTAACTGGTCCCAGTGGCCATGGGTCTCCAGAGTAAGGGCAGTGTGCTGACATGGGAATGCCATTCACTACCCCTCTTTCCATGCCTCTGTGAAACAATTTTTAGGGTGAACAGCCCCATTTAGTAGGTCTTGGCCTGGAGAAGTATGGCTGGAGGCCACCTTGCACCATTTGGCCAGGAAAACATGTGTTATTCTTTTGCACATGGGAAAAAAACTACATCAGAAACCCCCAAAACAACAAAAAAATGACAATATAAATGTAGACAAAATCTCTCAAGGTAAGTTCAGGTAGTGCACTGCATGGAACTCATGGGCATTAGAAACAGCACAGCTATTTCAAGGCAACACTTCATGGAAATTGTTATTGTGCTGCCAAAAAGCAGAAGATGCTGGCTTGGAACTGTCCTACCTACTGATTTACCTGTACTGGTTTTGGAGCCAGCTTCACCATGGACTCTCATCTGTCTCTTTCAGACTGTGCACTGGGGTACACAGGGATAGATTTGCATCCTCCTGCCCTGTCTCAAGGGAAAGATGTTCAGACATTGTGAGGGGCCTTAGTACCAGGCTGAAGTGAATATCACGAGGCTGAAAAACATTTCTGACTTACAAGGAGCAAACTGAATGCAAATTTCGACCACTTAGTGCCTTAGGTTGATAATGTGACTAAAATTGATGTATAATATAGACATGTCAGATTTTACTAGAAGGAGCCAACAATATATCAAATTCAAATTAAGATCCCTTCATCATAAAACAAAATCCACAATATCTTCACCTCTGCTTATTATTTTTACAGGCTATAGCCAAGCTATCACTTCGAAGAGTGATGTATGTAAGACTGGCTCTAACTAATGTCACTATGAATCATCCAGTAGATTTCTGCTACGGTGTAAATAGAATAGAATAGAATAGAATAGAATAGAATAGAATAGAATAGAATAGAATAGAACAGAACAGAACAGAATAGAATAGAATAGAATAGAATAGAATAGAGTAGAACAGAATAGAATAGAATAGAATAGAATAGAATAGAATAGAATAGAATAGAATAGAATAGAATAGAATCATTTTGGGAATTACCTTAAAGATCATCAAGTCCAACCTATCACCCAACACCATCCATTCAACTAAACCATGGCACCAAGTACCTCATCCAGTGTCTTCTCAAACACTTCCAGTGATGGTGACTCCACCACCTCCCTGGGCAGCACATTCCAATGGCCAGTCTCACTTTCTGGGAAGAATTTCTTCCTAACATCCAGCCTAAACCTCCCCTGGTGCAGCTTGAGACTGTGTCTTCTTACTCCATCACAGGTTGCCCGAGAGAAGAGACCAACCCCCACCTGGCTACAACCTCCCTTCAGGGAGTTGTAGAGAGCAGTAAGGTCTGCCCTGAGCCTCCTCTTCTCCAGGCTAGGCAATCCCAGCTCCCTCAGCCTCTCCTCACAGGGCCGTGCTCCAACCCTTCACCATCTTTGCTGCCCTTCTCTGGACTAATTACAATGATAAGGACAGAAAAGGCCTTGAGCTACCTCATTGCGTTCAGAGAAACTCTATGTATCTGTTGTAGAAGCCACGCAGAGGAAAAGGAGCGCTTTGGTCAAAACAGATGAGACTGCCCATGCAAATGCAGCATGGACCTGGACCAGACGTCCCTCTTTCCAATTTCCTCTCTTCCCTTCTCCCCATTTAATTTTTTTTTTCTTTTTCACAGGCAATTTCTCTGATAATCCTGCATGCTGGTATTACCAACAGCACACAAGTGTGTCTAAAACCTTGACGACAGTAATTAATGTGTTCTATCAGCACCCATGTCTCACAGCCAGCTGTTTTGTTGTAAAATCTGCCAAGCCCTGGAGCAGAAAACTGTGCCCCCACCTTCCACTCCATACAATGTCTGGTGTAACTTTCACTTAACGATTAGTGGCTTTATTCAATCCATCAGCATAGGGCAGGGGTTACACTACTCTCAGAGGCATCCAGCAAAACCTGATCTGATAGAAAGCACTCTGCTGAAGGAGACGTGCCTATCAGAAGAGTAGCTGCAGGTGGGGAAATGAGAAAAGAAAGAGGGGAGGCTTTTTAGGGAGAGAAATACCATTTCTGTTCTGCTTAGTTATCAGGGCATACAATAGAATGCCTGAGGAAGAAAGATCTTGGCTGTCAGAGTAGGCAGCTCAAATAGGAGATATGCCTGATTATTGCAGTAACCACCAGAGTTTGCATTTGGGTTTTCTGTCTTTTATTCTATTCCAAGCAGAATCTCAGAAACCTGTTTTGCACTGTCAAGCTCCTGTTACTTTCTCATATGGAAAGCTCCACTGGCAATTGTACTTGAAGTACTTGGAGCACTTTTTATATACCATGTGTATTTGCCAGCCTGAAGGTAGAAAAGGAACTTCTGATCATTTATAAAGAAAACCACTTGTTAAGCCAAGATTTAGAGGAGACAGAAATGGGAAACCACTTTAAGAAATCCCCCTTTTGAGTTTATGAGTCATTAAGGCTACTGCTGTCCTCTGTTTCACAAGAATATGCAAGAATATGCCTACAAATTTATTTTCCATTTCTATTGTCTCAGTAAGGGCAAAGAAAACACAGGTAAAGATACAGGACTTGAATTTTACCCTCAAAAGTGGTAGGTTTATAACCTTTGTCAAGTCTTCTGAAGGCAACAGTATCAAAGCGTTCTCCACCAGAAACATTAAACATGGTAGGCATGAATCTTTTATAAGCTCCCTGTTTTCTCTGGACCCATTCCATGCTTGGAGGCTCTCAATCTGCCTATGTTGGCTGCTTTAGAAGTCCTTCAAATTCGTGACCTATTCCCTTCCTGAGCTGTGCTGCAGGCTGCAGGTGTCACTCCTGGTCCCTGCACTCCAGACCTCATTTGCAGTAGCCCTCTCAAGCTTAACTCCTTCACCTTTGGCCTTCTCTGCATAGTAAGGCTTTGTGCTTTATTTCCACCTTCACAACTCTGCTCTTACATCCATGAACTGGCAAGGCTTCTGTGTCACCAATACTGATTTACTGAGTGGATAAAGACGCTGTGCATCTTTCAACTAGAGCTGCCTGTTGCCAGATACACACCTCCACCATCTGAAGCAGTCCTTTTGGCTCAGCCTTTCAGCTCAGGTAATCACTGCACTGCAAAGTGTTGCCAATAGTAAATGCTTTCTGCCCTCATGAGGCTAGACCACATTTAGGAGCTTTATTTCTTATCTCCCAGGGCTTTTTTTGTGTGTGTGTATTTCCATGACTCCTCTCTTTTAGCCATACTTTGGGTCTTCTTATTCTCTTTTACTTTAAACATGGCCAAAATAAATTGCTTTCATAAAGTAACAGGGAGGGGAACAAAGAGCAATGACTTTGTGCTTGCTAGAAGAAAACTTCCCTGTAAAACCAGCAGTAAAGCTGTTACAACCATATGCATGTGTCAGGGTTTTTCCCATAGACTTTCCAAAGTTTGCCAGACCCCACTCCTGAGACCTGAGCCCTGTTGACTGAAGAGTGTGCAGCCCCGTGGGATCCACTGCTCTTGTTCAGAGAAAGCAGAAATCAGCCCTTACCAAACCTTATCACAGGTGACATATACCATGGGTGGATAGGTGCAATGTTTAAATACAGGTTGAGACTCCCTCCTGTGGGGCTTACAAACTCTGCAATACATAACAGGTTCTGAGACTGCTCTGCAGGGGAAGTTGTAAGCATCAAAGAGTATTCAGGACACACATAGGCTTTGAGGACAATCCCTAAACAGATGCAGGCAGTCAGACTGTGTCCATTACGTCTAAGTCTAAACTTGTTGGGCAGAAGAAACAAATTCAGCTGCTGCCTGTGTCAGCAGACAGCTACAGCAGTGTGGCTCTGCATCATTAAACCATTTTCTGAACAAATAATGATGGCTTCACTGCCTTCTGTCACCACTTGCTTGATCTCACACTCTTTATACTTTTGATGTCACGAGAAGTGCAGGGCCAGGGGAAGCTGGGGACATTTGTGGCTCATGGAGGAACTGCCTCACATTCATGCTGCAGATGAGCACTTGGACCTTCACAGAGGCATTCTTCCAGTCAGTGGGCATGAAAAGCAGAGTGAACACCTGTGAAAGTCTGTGGATGAAAACTAGAGGTCTGGCAGCTGAAGTCTGAGCTCCAGAGACAGCTCAGGTTTTATTACTTAGAGTTTCTCAGATATCTCCATGTGTGTACAGACCCTGCTCTGGCACAGCCATCACAGCTCAGTGTCCACCTCACACCTTTCTCCAGCTCCAGAACACAAGTGCTGCTCCATACCTTTCCCCGGGCACTGGCACTGACAGGTGTTCCTTCAGCTGGTTTCTACTCCTGGCCCACAGTGAGAGCAAGCAGAGCAAGCAAGCCTGGCT
Organism: Dryobates pubescens; assembly: GCF_014839835.1. NCBI lineage: Eukaryota > Metazoa > Chordata > Aves > Piciformes > Picidae > Dryobates > Dryobates pubescens. The sequence continues at coordinate 41,093,044 of NC_071619.1, read as the reverse complement.
AGCATGTGGAGGCTGCTATGGCTTCTGTGTCTGGCTCACCCCAGGCTGCAGAGGACCCGGGGGCCAGGGAAGCAATTGCTGCCTGGCCATCCCTGCCATCTGCACCCAGCAGGCCTTGGCAGCCTGTGCAGTGCCCCCCAGTCTGGGCCTAGGCTGCTGTTGTCAGAGGGTGTAGGGACACTGGAGGGGGAGGCAGCTGGAAGAGGGAGGCATGCCACCTGCTTGATGGCCCTGCCTGGCTCTTTCCCTCATCTGGGGAAAGCCACAGCTGTCAGCTCCCTGGGTGGGGATGGTTCAAGTGACCCAGTGCTTGCTGTGCTTCCATCACCATCCCTCTGCCACTGCAGAGGGACTGTTGCTTCCTTCATGGTCTAAAGTTCTGGCACAGGACAGCATGGAGGGACTCCAGGTGAATCAGGCCACCTCCCTGCAGGACTATGAGCAAGGCTGCCGGAGAGCAGAAGCACAAACACTTTGCCCACTGCCAAGCAGATTTTGCCATCAGCTTCTCTGCTGTCATGGCCTTGGTCTGTATTTAGGAATAACCGAGGGATGGCCATAAACAGCTGAGAGGACAGGCCCTTGAAGAAGCCACAGCTCAAATCAAGGCTGGATGTGGTGATGGGAAGCCCCCAGTGCTGGTTGTGTACAGCAGGGAGGTGCTGTGAGGGGAGTTCAAGACCAGTAACAAGTGCATTTCTGCAGCCCAAATGAACTAGCTTTTTTAATGCCTTCCTGATCCCAGGCTCGCCATTTATTCTTCCCAGAGGCAAAGGAGGCCTTTGTGCATTTTATTTCTCCCAGAAGGTTTGCAGTCAGCTCTACCATACACCTGCTACCCTGCCAAAAATAACCTAAATAAGGTCCTTCTGTTTAGTCTGCAGCCAAGAAAATCTCAGTATATGTTGAACAACTCTGGCCCCGATGATCAGGGCTTTTTGAACACACTTTTTAAGTTATTTTTTTTCCCCTTTCACTACTGCTGCACTTAATGGCTTGTAGATGCTGTGTTCTTCTGTATGTAATGCAGCAGCCACTCTACTGTGCCCTGGTGAGGACATACTTGGACATTTGTGTCCAGTTCTGGGCTTTCCAGTTCAGGGGAGACAGGGAAATACTGGGTAGAGTCCAACAGAGGGCCACAGAGGTGACCAGGAGCTGTTTAGTCTGAAGAAGACTGAGAGGAGATCTTATCAATACTTGGCCAGTATCAGGAACAGTGTGGCCAGCAGGAGCAGGGAAGTCATTGTGCCCTTGTGCTCAGCACTGGTTAGGCCACACCTTGAATCCTGTGTCCAGTTCTGAGCCCCTCAATTTAAGAAGGATATTGAGACACTTGAATGCGTCCAGAGAAGGGCAACAAGGCTGGGGAGAGGCCTTGAGCACAGCCCTGTGAGGAGAGGCTGAGGGAGCTGGGGTTGCTCAGCCTGGAGGAGGCTCAGAGGAGACTTTATTGGTCTCTACAACTACCTGAAGGGAGGTTGTAGCCAGGTGGGGGTTGGTCTCTTCTCCCAGGCAACCAGCACCAGAACAAGAGGACACAGTCTCAAGCTGCACCAGGCGAGGTTTTGGCTGGATGTTAGGAAGAAATTCTTCCCAGAAAGAGAGACTGCCCATTGGAATGTGCCCCTTCCTTAAAGGCACAGCCTCAAACAGTCACATCCAGGGAGGTGGCGGAGTCACTGTCACTGGAGGTGTTTAGGAAGAGACTGGATGGGGTGCTTGGTGCCATGGTTTAGTTGATTAGATGGTGATGGGTGAAAGGTTGGACTTGATGATCTCATAGGTCTTTTCCAACCTGGTTTATTTTATTCTATTCTATTCTATCAATATCTGAAGGTTGGAGATCAAGAAGATGGGGCTGGGCTATTTCCAGTGGTGCCCAGTGATAGCACAAGGGCAATGGATACAAACTAGAAAACAGGTGGTTTCACTTGAACATAAGGAAAAGCTTCTTTCATTGGAAGGTGGCAGAGCACTGGGCCAGGCCACTCAGAGAGGCAGTGGAGTCTCCTTCTCTGGAGACTTTCAGAACCTGCCTGGAGACATTCTTGTGCAACCTGTTCTAAGTGAATCTGTTTTAGAAGGGGGCTTGCACTAGACGATTTCTAGACATCCTTTCAAACCCCTGCCATTCTGTGACTATGTGATTCTACAGGTCCAGAGTAAAACACCAGAGCATGGCTCAAAAGACTGCAGCACTACATTTATGGGTGTCCAAGTTTGAAAGCAAAATGTGCTGGATACACTAACAGGCCCGTAGCAACACTGGTGTTTCTTGTACAAGACCTCTTGTGGTGGGTTGAAGTTTCCCATCAACATTAATTTAGCACGACTAACTCAGCTGGAAGCAAATGAAGCTGTGTTTACAAGCAAGATCTACGCTCTACAGTGGAATGCAATGAATGTGTACAAAACATACAGGAGCTACAATATAGAATCATAGAATCATAGAATCAACAAGGTTGGAAGAGACCTCAAAGATCATCAAGTCCAACCTGTCACCCAACACCTCATGACTACTAGACCATGGCACCAAGTGCCACGTCCAATCCCGCCTTGAACACCTCCAGGGATGGTGACTCCACCACCTCCCCAAGCAGCACATTCCAATGGTGAATGACTCTCTCAGTGAAGAACTTTCTCCTCACCTCCAGCCTAAACCTCCCCTGGCACAGCTTGAAACTCTGTCCTCTTGTTCTGGTGCTGGCTGCTTGGGAGAAGAGACCAGCCCCCACCTGGCTACAACCTCCCTTCAGGTAGTTGTAGACAGCAAGAAGGTCTCCCCTGGGCCTCCTCCTCTCCAGGCTAAACAATATTATACAGGTATTTACAACTATCAAACAATACAACCCCCTTGGATCTCCCTCTGTTTCCCCCAGAGACCAGGGAAATTGATCCACTGCTCCCCCCCCCCAAACCTCCTTCTCCCTCCCCTTTGTACCAAAGAGAAACAAGAGGAGTTGAGAGAAAAACAGGTTAGCTAATATTTCTCAAGGCCAGCCAGAAATGTTATTATCTCCTGAGCAAAGCAGAACAGCCAAGTCTGAGAAAAGAAAAGGAATGGGAATGGAAGTGAATTGTTAAGGATTGCTGATACAGCTTATTTTTACCCAGACTTCTATCCAATGAATTTGTTTAGAACAATCTTTTGTTCTCCTTTCTACACCCAATAGTGAATTATTTATATTTTTCTACTTTTCTGCCCAAAATCTGCAGCTGAGTTTTAAAGGCATAGCCTAAAACTGCCACACCTGTGTAGGTCTGTGAAAAGATCACAATGCTTGTACTGCCTTCTTTACCTTTGTTATACAGATAGTTATGTGCTACTGGGAAAGGGAGGCGTGCTCAGTAAGTAGAAGGTTAAGTTTCAAAGCATGATAATTTCTTTTGCTGCAGAGAATTGTTATAGTATGATTTATGATTGACAGCCAGCTGAACATGAGCCAGCAGTGTGCCCAGGTGGCCAAGAAGGCAAATGGCATCCTGGCCTGCATCAGAAATAGTGTGGCCAGCAGGAGCAGGGAAAACATTCTACCTCTGTGCTCAGCACTGGTTAGGCCACACCTTGAGTCCTGTGTCCAGTTCAGGGCCACTCAGTTTAGGAAAGATGTTGAGTGGCTGGAAGGTGTCCAGAGAAGGGCAACAAAGCTGGGGAGGGGTCTGGAGCACAGCCCTGTGAGGAGAGGCTGAGGGAGCTGGGATTGCTTAGCCTGGAGAAGAGGAGGCTCAGGGGAGACCTTCTTGCTGTCTACACCTCCCTGAAAGGAGGTTGTAGCCAGGTGGGGGTTGGTCTCTTCTCCCAGGCAACCAGCTCCAGAACAAGAGGACACAGTCTCAAACTGTGCCAGGGAGGTTTAGGCTGGAGGTGAGGAGAAAGTTCTTCCCAAAAAGAGAGACTGCCCATTGGAATGTGCTGCCCAGGGAGGTGGTGGAGTCACCATCCCTGGAGGTGGTCACAAAAGGATTGGATGTGGCACTTGGTGCCATGGTCTAGTCATGAGGTGTTGGGTGATAGATCGGACTTGAGGATCTCTGAGGTCTTTTCCAACCTTATTGACTCTATGATTCTGTGATCAATTTCACATTTCAAAATTCCACTATTTCCTTTCATTTTTTCATTTAGTTAGTTTTTTAGTATTCTTTGAGCAAAAAAAAAAACCAAACCCAAACCATCTAAAGACGTCATCCAATGGGAAGCTTTTTTAACTTGCCTACCCAAGAAACATACAATGGGGCTGTGGTCAAGCTTTCTAAAAAACCTTCACCTCCGGAGTTGAGACCATGCACTGAAATGGGAGATTATAATAAAAGTCCAAACATAACCTTAATGATGGGGTTTACTGTTTTGAAAGCTATAATGCAGGGGAAGTGCTTCTACCAGCCCAACATATGGGGGAACTTCTTTTGTCTCTGACGCTTACAAAAGCTTCCTTTGAGTTAGGAAAACATCTTTGGATTCCTTAACTGAATCATCAAAAGGGAAAAGAAGAAGAAGAAAAACTGAAAAGGAATAAAATTACAGGGGGGGGAAAAAAGGCTTGTTGACTCTTTCTAGTTCAACAAGCTCCCAAAATAGCAGGAGAAATCTGCCAAACCTCTAATGCTAGAAGATTCACTGATTCCCTGACCTGATGTTGTGTTTCTCATTCCACACTGGAATAGAAAAGTTCACTAGCTCCTTCTGGAGCTACACATCTTGTTAGCCCTTGGAATGGGCTGCCCAGGGAGGTGGTGGAGTCACCATCCCTGGAGGTGTTCAAGAGGGGATTGGACGTGGCACTTGGTGCCATGGTTTTAGTCATGAGGTCTGTGGTGAGAGGTTGGACTTGATGATCTTTGAGGTCTCTCCCAACCTTGGTGATTCTGTGTGTGTGTGTGTGTATCGTCTGCTCTTTCTGTACCAGGAACACCTATAGCCATGGAATTATGATAGCAATGAATAAGACCCAGAGAAGGGAGAAAGAAAAGAATGGTTATATAGAAAAGCCAGAAAATAGAAGAAGCTGAAGGGATACACAAATTGAGAAGGAAAATACAGGGGACAAAGAGAGGAGGAAAGTGACGTGAGGAATAGACGTGGCCCTCAGAAAGAAAAGGAGATTATGGAGAGGTATTTTACTTTCCCATCCATAAGAAGCAGAGAAAGCCATAGGGCTGCACTCCTCATTTCACTGTGTGCTCAGTGGAATTCTCCCATCTGGTTTGACATACCAGCTGAATCTACAATCCACCCTGTAGCCTCTACAAATATGCCAATCAAAATGACCTGCTGTGAAAACTGTGAGAAGGCACTCTTTTGTGTTATCCTCACATGCATGTTAGACTCACACAGAATCCCTGCTGTATCTTATTTTCAATCACAGGACAGTGGAAAGTGCCTGCAGATGTTATTTTTGCCAAGCAAGTAAAGCAGTATTGTGATGTGACTAAACCATGAAAGATGAGGAAAAGCCATGAAATGGGCTCTGGTCTGTGAGCCCCTGGGAAGGGATCAGTCACACATGGGAGGCTCTGACACAGGACAAGCTTAGCACTCTTACATGACTCATTCTGGAGCCATGGAGACAACCAGATTTGCAGCTATTGCTAGAAAGTTGATGATGAAATTGCTACAGATGTTCCTATAAAGAAGTCCTTCAAGAAACTCCTGAAGCAACAGTGATGGCCAAAGAAAACTTCCCTATTGCACCACAGAGCAATTTAAACAAGCTTCACCACCCAGCTGCAGAAGCTTTCCCAGGGCTTGGGTCTTTCTTTCTTTCTTCCTTTCTTCTTTCTTCTCTTTCTCTTTCTTTCTTTCTTTCTTTCTTCCTTTCTTTCTTTCTTTCTTTCTTTCTTTCTTTCTTTCTTTCTTTCTTTCTTTCTTTCTTTCTTTCTTTCTTTCTTTCTTTTTCTTTCTTTCTTTCTTTCTTCCTTTCTTTCTTCCTTTCTCTCTTCCTTTCTTTCTTCCTTTCTTCCTTTCTTTTTCTTTCTGTCTTTCTTTTTCTTTCTTTCTTTCTTCCTTTCTTTCTTCCTTTCTTTCTTCCTTTCTTCCTTTCTTTTTCTTTCTTTCTTTCTTTTTCTTTCTTTCTTTCTTTCTTTCTCTTTCATTCTTTCTTACTTTCTTTTGTGCATCTCAGAAGTTCTTGGACCCACAAACTCAATTTGGTGGTTCAATAAGAGGTATCACTCCCTCACCCTGCAAATGTGAGGAATAGCTTCTCTGTATTGCAATGTTATGTTTAGTTTTAGTTAAATTCCAAAGAAGCTGCCAGACACATGCAGCCTGCTTTGCTCTGCCATTGCCAAGCTGGGCTGCATCCAGATACAGTCATATATGCCAGTCCTGTTAATTGTGCAGGTTTCTACATTTCAATTCAAATGTCATTCACATTACTGCAGTTTAACATTAACGCAGAACAATGTGAATCTTTAAGCTATTGGAAAGTAATTTGAGGAATTTGCCCTGTACAATGTAAAATTTTTTTTTTACAGAATACAGAATCAAACAGGTTGGAAAAGACCTTTGAAATCATCAAGTCCAACCTATCACCCAACACCACCTAATCAACTAAACCATGGTACCACGTGCCTTATCCAGTCTCTTCCTAAACACCTCCAGTGATGGTGACTCCACCACCTCCCTGGGCAGCACATTCCAATGGCCAATCTCTCTTTCTGGGAAGAACTTCTTCCTAACATCCAGCCTAAACCTCCCCTGGCACAGCTTGAGACTGTGTCCTCTTGCTCTGGTGCGGCCAGCAGGAGCAGAGAGGTCATTCTGCCCATGTACACTGCACTGGTTACGCTGCACCTCAAGTACTGTGTCCAGTTCTGGGCCACTCAGTTTAGGAAGGATGTTGACTTGCTGGAACGAGTCCAGAGAAGGGCAATGAAGTTGGTGAGGAGTTTGGAACACAAGCCCTATGAGGAGAGGCTGAGGGAGCTGGGGTTGCTTAGCCTGGAGAAGAGGAGACTCAGGGGAGACCTTGCAGCTTCTTACAGCTACCTGAAGGGAGGTTGTAGACAGATGGATGTTGGTCTCTTCTCCCAGACAGCCAGTACCAGAACAAGAGGAAACAGTCAGGCTGCACCAAGGGAGGTTTAGGCTGGATGGTAGGAAGAAGTTCTACACAGAGAGAGTGATTGCCCATTGGAATGGGCTGCCTGAGGAGGTGGTGGAGTCACCATCATTGGAGGTGTTCAGGAGGAGACTTGATGGGGTGCTTGGTGCCATGGTTTAGTTGTTTAGGTGGGTTGTATTGGTTGAGGGGTTGGACACGATGATCTTGAAGGTCTCTTCCAACCTGTTTATTATTATTATTATTATTATTATTATTATTATTATTATTATTATTATTATTATTATTATTATTATTATTATTATTATTATTCCCTTCTGACAGGTAATCACAATTTAGATAAATGTGTCTGGGTGGAAAACTGATATGGCTGTGAACACTAGTCTGTGATCCTTGATAAAGTCCTTGGATGCTTCACTGATTAATTAATTTCAGCTTTAACTGAGTTGGTTTACTTATCTTGCTTAACTAACTTGTTGAAGTTAGTTAAGTTTCCAAATGGCCTGCAACTGGATGTTAATCACCCATCTCAAAGCTACGGGGAGGCAATATGAGACAACCTGATGACTCACTGTCATGTTAAGCAGGTCACACTTGTCCAGAAGGGTTGTGTAAGGGTTGGGGGAGGGAGCTCTCCCTGATCAGTGTTGATCTCAGTCAGGCTTCTGTCCAGCAGTGAATTAGATCCTGTGACACAAGTAATCAAAATAGAAATCTGATGTGCAAGTGTCTTTGTGAGCTGAAGTCTGTTCCTTTCTTTACACAGCAGATGGGTAAAGCGATGCCTCGTGGAAACCGAGGTGGAAACAGTTTTAGTAAGGCTTACTGTATCAAGTAGATTTTCTGTTCATAGTGAGAACATTAGAAGTACCCCAGGAGTTATTTTGTTGTCAAGTCCTTACTCAAGGAATGCCAGCTCTCTTGTGCACGTTCTGGGAAAAGCAAGAGCCCATGGTTTAGAAGAAATAAAGAGGAAAGGAGAAAAGTTGACTGGGGTTCAGTTTGTGCTTTCTGTATTTACAGTGGCTTCTGGAGCACTGGATAAAGAGGTTTTCAAAATCTGAATAAATAAACAGCCTCTCCCCCTAGAGGATACAATAGAATTAACCTGATTGGAAAGGACCTTCGAGATCATCCAGTCCAACCTATCACTCAACACCATCTAATCAACTAAACCATGGCACCAAGCACCCCATCCAGCCTCTTCCTAAACGCCTCCAGTGATGGTGACTCCACCACCTCCCTGGGCAGCACATCCCAATGGCCAATCTCTCTTTCTGGGAAGATTTCTTCCTAACATCCAGCCTAAACCTCTTGTTCTGTTGGTGGTTGCCTGAGAGAAGAGACCAACCCCCACCTGGCTACAACCTCCTTTCAGGGAGTTGGAGACAACAAGAAGGTCGCCCCTGAGCCTCCTCTTCTCCAGACTAAGCAACCCCAGCTCCCTCAGCCTCTCCTCACAGGGCTGTGCTCCAAACCCCTCCCCAGCTTTGTTGCCCTTCTCTGGACACCTTTCAGCAACTCACCATCTTTCCTAATCTGAGGGGCCCAGAACTGGACACAGGACTCAAGGTGTGGCCTAACCAGTGCTGAGTACAGGGCACAATGAATTCCCTGCTCCTGCTGGCCACACTATTCCTGATGCACCTGCACACACTGCTGGCTCATGTTCAGCCTACTATCAACCAGTACCCCCAGGTCCCTTTCTGCCTGGCAGCTCTCCAGCCACTCTGACCCCAGCCTGTAGCACTGCATGGGGTTGTTGTGGCCAGTGTGTAGAACCTGGCACTTGGATGTGTTCAATCTCATGCCCTTGGACTCTGCCCATCTGTCCAGCCTGGCAAGGTCCCCCTGCAGAGATCTGCCCTCTAGGGATGTTTTCCTACAGTATCTTCTCCAGGAGCCTTCCTTGCTACTCCACAAAATTCTACTCTGCGTTTCCTATCAGTTTACCAAGGTGAAGGTTTAAACAGGGGTAGTTTGGTGCCAGCCTCATGTGGTAGAAATGTTCTCCCTTTCCTCTTTTCCTGGTATACAGTCAGATGCACAGCCACCACATGCCAAACATGCCAGCATCCCACATCATGTGAGTTACATACATACAACCACATCACAGGAAATAACTTTCAGCCCTGTGGTCAGTGTACTCTTTGTCAGAGTCCAAGAGTATGAGATTGAACACATTTAAGTGCCAGGTTCTACACACTGGCCACAACAACCCCAGGCAGTGCTACAGGCTGGGGTCAGAGTGGCTGGAGAGCTGCCAGGCAGAAAGGGACCTGGGGGTACTGGTTGACAGCAGCTGAAGACGGGGCCTTCACTACAAGAAAGACAGTGTGAATGGTGTCCAGAGAAGTGCAACAAAGTTGGTGAAGGGTCTGAACCCTTATCAGGAGCAGCTGAGGAAACTGGGCTTGTTCAGTTTGGAGAAAAGGAAGCCGAGGGAGACCTTCTCAGTCTACAACTCCATGAAAGGAGGTTGGATACAGGTCAGAGTTGGTCTCTTCTCTAGGAACAAGACAGAGGACAAGAGGAAATGGCCTGCAGGTTGCACCAGAGAGGTTTTGATTGGACATCAGAAGAAACTTCTTCACTGAAAGGGTTCTCAGTGTAACCGACTCCCCAGGGAGGTGATTGAATTCCCATCCCTGGAGTGTTTGGAAGATGCAGAGATGTGGTGCTGAGGACATGTTTTAGCACCAGACTTGTTCTTTTCCAACTGAATCAAATCTACAAGTCTATGATCAGAAGCTGGCTTTGAAGTTTATGGGCCAGTCTGCAGCACCATTCTGTGAGCTGCAGCATCAAGGCACAGAGATGCTTCCTATCCTTCCACTTCTGCCGAAAAGGTGGTGTTTCCAGAAAAGGACCAAGGCAGAAATGCCAGAGAAAAGTAGCAGCTTTGGCCATCTCAGCAGACACTTGGTGTACTTTATCACATGAAGTTCCTCTGCTTGCTCTGCTGCTGGACTTGCATTCCAGCAGAGGCATCTGATTCCCCCCAGTGAAGACAATTGCCAAGTTATTTTCGTGGTTGGCCTTCGGCTTTGCAACACAGATGTCTCAGCCCTGTGCTCACCTGGCAGAGTGTGCCTTTGTGCTCCCTGACATCTGGCAGAACTCTGTGATAGGACTTTGTGTAATATAAATGCTATTGAAGACTCATAAAAGAGGAATTAGAGTTTGGGTTTGTGTGCACATGCCAGTACTTAGCTTTTATTTTCTGCACAAGTGTATGGACTAGGCTGAAGTATAGTACTTTCAATATATAACAAAAACCCCTGAAAATTCCTAAATAATTCACTAAAAATGGAATTGTGATTATTTAGAAGCCATCTGGATATGCTAAAGTGTTTATGTTACAGAATAGCAGAATCACCAAGGTTGGAAGAGACCTCAAAGATCATCAAGTCCAACCTGTCAACACAGACCTCATGACTAAACCATGGCACCAAGTGCCACATCCAATCCCCTCTTGAACACCTCCAGGGATGGTGACTCCACCTCCCTGGACAGCACATTCCAATGCCTAACAACTCTCTCAGTAAAGAACTTTCTCCGCACCTCCAGCCTAAACCTCCCCTGGCACAACTTGAGACTGTGTCCTCTTGTTCTGGTGCTGGTTGCCTGGGAGAAGAGACCAACCCCCACCTGGCTACAGCCTCCCTTCAGGGAGTTGTAGACAGCAAGAAGGTCTCCCCTGAGCCTCCTCTTCTCCAGGCTAAGCAACCCCAGCTCCCTCAGCCTCTCCTCACAGGGCTGTGCTCAAGGCCTCTCCCCAGCCTTGTTGCCCTTCTCTGGACACGTTCAAGTGTCTCAATGTCCTTCTTAAACTGAGGGGCCCAGAACTGGACACAGGACTCAAGGTGTGGCCTAACCAGTGCTGAGTACAGGGGCACAATGACTTCCCTGCTCCTGCTGGTCACACTGTTCTTGATGCATGCGAGTTAATAACAATGATCATTATCTGCAGATAAAATTATTTGAGCAGTCAGAGTTGGACTTGATGGTCTCTGAGGTCTTTTCCAACCTTATTGATTCTATTATTCTATGATCTAGCAAGATATCTTAAAGGACAGCATGACAGAACAGCAATGCAGTATTTCTTTCCTACTGGGACACTTAACCACAAACTGTTTGAGACCAAAGTATTCTCAATAAGCTGCTCTTAGAACTGGGAAAGAAACTTCAGGCTTCTGGCTTGAAATTCACCATTTGAACACTACTAAAATAATTAATACAAATAATGGAGCAATAAATAGCACTGCTCCTGTGCCAGGCATTCCCAGATGATACTTGCACTTAGCACAAACCCCAGACATCTAATTATATGAAGATTTTCTGCATTATGAATTTCAGTCCCGGTGATCGCATCAGCATCTGAAGACAGCAGCTGTGCAAGCAGCAGAAGAATTCACTCTCTGCCTCAATGTCTGCTCAAGGTGAATTCTTGAAACTTTGTCTTTTGTGAACTGTGTCGAAGGCTGACATTCTCAAACAAACAATCCTGTGTCCAGTACTTGACAGCCAGCACCTGAACAGAGCAAGTGCCTATAAAAAGTGCATGGATATGGTGAAGTGGTTCCCTCTGATAAGCAACCCAGCTGTAACATGGTAAACCAAGACATTTTCTTGTTTACCCAGTGACCAGAGAAGGGCAACGGGGCTGGGGAGAGAAGCACAAGCCCTACAGGGAGAGGCTGAGGGAGCTGGGGTTGCTTAGCCTGGAGAAGAGGAGGCTCAGGGGAGACCTTCTTGCTCTCTACAACTCCCTGAAGGGAGGTTGTAGCCAGGTGGAGGTTGGTCTCTTCTCCCAGGCAACCAGCACCAGAACAAGAGGACACAGTCTCAAACAGTGCCAGCAGAAGTTTAGGCTGGAGGTGAGGAGAAAGTTCTTCCCAGAAAGAGTAATTGGCCATTGGAATGTGCTGCCCAGGGAGGTGGTGGAGTCACCATCCCTGGAGGTGTTCAAGAGGGGATTGGATGTGGCACTTGAAGCCATGGTTTAGTTAGTCCTGAGGTGCTGGGTGATAGGTTGGACTTGATGATCTTTGAGGTCTTTTCCAACCTTATTGATTCTGTTGTTCTATGATTCTAAGAACTCCATGAATGAGAAAGTAGCACACTGTAGACTTTACTTAGTGGCATGAGTACTTAAAACTCTGTTTCTTCTGAAGTGTAGCTGTTATTATCTCAACTCTCCATCTTGGTTCCCATTACCTGGATTTTATCAAATTCACCATTTTTTTTTGAGAAATTACAAAATAACCAAATCCATGTAGGAGGAGGCAAGGAGTGAAATCCTTCAGGAAAGTAAGCCTGGAATGAGGCTCCAATCTGAAGTGCCAGACTGCAGCAATGGCAAAGGAAAAAGTCGTCAAGGAAAATGCTGACTTCATATCACACCTGATGGTAACAAACCCAGCTGCAGTTTCAGGCAGGGGAACCATACTTCTCCCTCATCACTTTAAAGTCTGCTCGGTTTTAAAGTTCCTCCTAAATCTGACAGCGAAGGGGCATTTAATGGAATTGCTCCTTGCACCCTGTGTTATGCTTTAGCCCTGGAATAAAACTTGCTGGTTTTGCTGAAGTCATGCCAGGAGTGTGGCAATGTGTGCTATGCATGATCATCCATTTGGGACAGAAGCAAGATGGTCACTTGCTCAGACCTTTTACAGCCACCTGAAGATCAAATGACCTGCTGTGGTTCTAATCAGGGCTCAGCTCTGCAGGAACTGCCAAAAGGAAAAGGCCAAAGGAGAGAGAGAATTCAAAGCTCACATCATAACGGCAATCAAGGGGGGGGCCACAGTTGCAGGCAAACCACAGAAATGAACAGGGCAAAATAATTATCAAGCTATCACAGGCACATTAACGCTGGTCACATTCCAAAGCACTCATTACAGCACTCCAGTGTGGCTCCCTGTGCAGCTGGCCAAATAAGGCTCATCAAACAAATGATTCGACAATCTTTGCAGGGTTTCAAAAGTAAATTATCTCCCCTCCCCCCCACCCTGGAAAAAAAAATAAAAGGTGTGCTGTTCTAATTATTCCCACAGCTGTAGTCTTGCAAGTCTAGAAGTATGTTCAAACTCACCTCTTCCCCTCAGCTCGCTCGCTCTCTACGCATTCTTAATTCATGCTCTCCGGTTGCGCTTTCTGAGCAACCCTGTTAAAATAAGTCTCTGGGTACACATTGCAGCCTTCCTAAGCAACTCAAAATAGCAACACAGCACATTTTGCCCAGCTCTCCTGTGCACCCCTAAGTTTGAGTAATAAATCAGCGTGTCAGTACACTTGACAAAGCCCAGAACCTCGAGGCTGTCTCCCAGACAAGTCAGACATCCAGTTGTACTTCGTCACCGCTTCGCTGAAGTTAATGGCACCGTGTTGATTTACTCCCGGCAAGGATCTGTTCCATCACCACAGTGATTCAGGTTAATGCACATTGGAGAAAGAGTACTGCTTAGCTGCCTGCTTGAGTCTGCTTCTCGGTTGTCTAGCCCACTGGAGTTTGTAAACAAGTACAGTCCTGCAAATTTATACTTTCCACTGATAACCCTTTGTGGTGGGTTGAAAATTCCTCCCCCCACCCCACATGAGCTTTGCCAGACCAACTCACTTAGAAGCAAATGAAGGTGTATTTACAAGCAAGATCTACACTCTACAATGGAATGCAATGGATGTGTACAAAATATACAGGAGATACCATATTTACAGATATTTACAATTGATAAACAGCACAAGGACTCCCCTGGCCAAGGACCAGGGGAAGCTACTAGCTTCTCCCTCCCTGTCTGCCCTTTATTCACCTGTACAAAAGGGACAAGAGAAAGGAGCAAAGAAGTTAGACAAGGCCAGCCAAAAGCAGGTTATCTCTTCTGAGTAAAGCAAAACAGGGAGAGGAGAGGTTCGGAGAGGAGAGGTTCGGAGAGGAGAGGTTCGGAGAGGAGAGGAGAGGTTCGGAGAGGAGAGGTTCGGAGAGGAGAGGAGAGGAGAGGAGAGGAGAGGAGAGGAGAGGAGAGGAGAGGTTCGGAGAGGAGAGGAGAGGAGAGGAGAGGAGAGGAGAGGAGAGGAGAGGAGAGGAGAGGAGAGGAGAGGAGAGGAGAGGAGAGGAGAGGAGAGGAGAGGAGAGGAGAGGTTCGGAGAGGAGAGGAGAGGAGAGGTTCGGAGAGGAGAGGAGAGGAGAGGTTCGGAGAGGAGAGGAGAGGAGAGGAGAGGAGAGGAGAGGAGAGGAGAGGAGAGGAGAGGAGAGGAGAGGAGAGGAGAGGAGAGGAGAGGAGAGGAGAGGAGAGGAGAGGAGAGGAGAGGAGAGGAGAGGAGAGGTTCGGAGAGGAGAGGAGAGGAGAGGAGAGGAGAGGAGAGGAGAGGAGAGGAGAGGAGAGGAGAGGAGAGGAGAGGAGAGGAGAGGAGAGGAGAAAAAGGGAGGAATTGTTATGGTACAGCTCATTTTATTCTAGATATTTACCCAATGAATTTGTTCAGAATAATCTTTTGTTTTCCTTTTCATACCCTAGAGTGACTTATTTCTATTTTTCTACTTTTCTGCTCAAAATCTGTAACTGAATTTTAAAGGCCTAGCCTAAAACCACCACACCCTGTGTGGATAAACAACAACAACAACAAACCACACACCCACACAACCCCAGAGCATATATTTATTGAATTTAATTGTTGGGGGTTTTTTACCCTTCCGTTAGTGGAGCCACCAAAATGGCTATTTATATATATATATCAGTGTATACTGACTGCTTCTCTCAAATAACTGTAAAATAGCAGGTCAGCAAATGTCTCCCAGTTCTTCTGAGTGACTTTAAATGACAACTGAGTGCACAGCCAAGACTTGCAGGCATCCCTGGAATGCTAGAGGTGATTAATTCTGTTCTCCACAGCTCTTGCTTCCGACCAAAGCTTTCCTCTCTGGAACAGAGAAATTGTTGGTCAATAGAGGGAGGCTTCTAACCAAGGCAATTAGCAGCATGGCCGGGACCTGGACCAGGCTGCAGAATTTTACTATCTGGTGAAACAAAAGTGAATGCTAAAAATTAAATGCAAAACCCACCTGTTTGGAGAGGGCTGGCTTTTGGGGGTTGTTTAATAATACTATTTCTGACACCAAACTTTGCATTACCTTATAGAAAGGAATGAGGACAAATGGCTTTTATCACTTACTGAGTCATGAGAATGAGAGAGATGTGATTGGAGAGCTGGCAAATAGAAGGGGACCTGAGGGGTGCTGATTGACAGCTGGCTGAACATGAGCCAGCATTGTGCCCAGGTGGCCAAGAAGGCCAATGGCATCCTGGCCTGCATCAAGAACAGTGTGGCCAGCAGGAGTAGGGAAGTCATTCTGCCCTGTACTCTGCATTGGTTAGGCCACACCTTGAGTCCTGTGTCCAGCTCTGGGCCCCTCAGTTTAAGAAGGACATTGAGACACTTCAGCATGTTCAGAGAGGCTGGGGAGAGGCCTCAAGCTCAAGCCCTGTGAGGAGAGGCTGAGGGAGCTGGGGTTGTTTAGCCTGGAGAAGAGGAGGCTCAGGGGAGACCTTCTTGCTGTCTCCAGCTACCTGAAGGGAGGTTGTAGGCAGGTGGGGGTTGGTCTCTTCTCCCAGGCAACCAGCACCAGAACAAGAGGACACAGTCTCAAGCTGCACCAGGGGAGGCTTAGGCTGGATGTTAGGAAGAAGTTCTTCCCAGAAAGAGTTATTAGCCATTGGAATGTGCTGCCCAGGGAGGTGGTGGAGTCATCATCCCTGGAGGTGTTCAAGAGGGGATTGGATGTGGCACTTGGTGCCATGGTCTAGCCATGAGGTCTGTGGTGACAGGTTGGACTTGATGATCTTTGAGGTCTCTTCCAACCTTGGTGACTCTGTGATTAAGTTTATCAGCAAAATTCTATCGGAACTGCTGGAACATCATATTTAGATTCAGGATGAACCTAACTCTTCACAGCTGTCCACTGAAAAATGTGTATTCTGCTGGTGGGAGGCACACAAGAAAATAAGCCTCTGAAAAATTCTCATCTCTTTTTGACTATTTTTTCCAAACCTGATGACTGTGGCTGAAACAGGACACTGCAGAGATAGGCATGATTTCTCTGAGTCCAGAGCAGGGGAAAGTAACATGCAATAGTAAGGCCAGTGAGAAGCTTTAGAGACAGACAGGTTTTCTTTAACCTAATGAAGGAAGGGAGAGGATGCCTGTACTGATCCATATCGTTCTGGTAGTTCAAGGCCCTCACAAATCCTCTATCAAAATGAGTGTTAAGCAATGTTGCAGTCTCAGTGGGAAATGAAGTTGTGGATTGTTCTTAAGATTGAGACAGGAAGAATGGTGTGTGCTGATGAAGGCCATGTGGGTGATTTTAGGCACATGGCCAATACATACGTGTTAGGAACCGGACAAAGATGTGCCAGCTCACCCCATAAAAAACTCCAGGGCTGTCAAAGTAGTTCAGTAATGTGGGAAATGAAGAAAAATGAAAAAAAGGATAAGAATTCAGAAACAGAACTGACTGAAAGTGAAAATGTGTATCAAAAATAGAATCAAAAGGTTGAAAGCAGAAGGGAAAACAAACAAAAAAAAAAGAGAACATTTTGACCTGTCTGATTCTGTATGTTCTTCAAACACCAAATCCTATGCATTTTACCTTTCTTTCTCTTTCCTCAGTTGTGCATATTTTTATCTTTTTATGTCTTGCTACCTGGGAGTGGATTGCAGCATCCAGCTTTGGTGATTCTGTGATTCTGTTATCACTTATTATCCAAGGAGAAACTTCCAATTCTGTCAGAATATTCAGTCCTCAGAATACGGGAAAAGGAGGGGAAAGGAAAAGGATCCAAGGCTGAGATGCCAGAAGGCAGCAAACTGGATTTTTCCAGATGCAGAACTACCATCTATTTTGATTTTTATTGGCCAGCCTTGAAACACGATGGATATACTTGCATCTTACAGGATTGCAATGTGGGACTGTCAGACTTGTAAATCCAAAGGCTGCAAACATTTTGGGGGTGTGACAGCTTAGGCTGTGCCTTTAAAAAAATTCTGAGCAAACCTTCGGTCGGGTGTAAAAAGGAAACAAAGATTAATTCTAAATGAATTTCATTGGTCAGATGTGAGATGTGCCATAGCAATAGATCTGATATTCCTTTCTCTCAGTTTCACAGTATCACAGTATCACCAAGGTTAGAAGAGACCTCGAGGATCATTGAGTCCAACCTGTCACCACAGACCTCATGACTACACCATGGCACCAAGTGCCACATCCAATCTCCTCTTGAACACCTCCAGGGACGGTGACTCCACCACCTCCCTGGGCAGCACATTCCAATGGACAATATCTCTCTGTGAAGAATTTCATCCTAACATCCAGCCCAAACTTCCCCTGGCACAGCTTGTGACTGTGTCCTCTTGTTCTGGTGCTGGTTGCCTGGGAGAAGACACCAACCCCCACCTGGCTACAACCTCCTTTCAGGTAGTTCTCTCTGTCTCTTTCTGCCAGCATGTCTGCTTCACAAGGGAGTTATCTACGACTTTGAGATAAGCAATACTAACTTCTTAACAATGCTTTGAGCTAACTGAAATTCCCCTAATATTTTTCTCCTTTTCTCTTTTCTTCTAATTAACTACAGGAAAAAGGGAGGGGACAGAAAGGTTGGGGGGAGGTGGGGTGGAATCCTCCTGCCCAAGGAGCATTTCAGTGTTTGTTTTTTTTTTTCTCTTCTCTTTGTAAGAGACCAGTCTGGGACCAGCCTTGTTCAACATCTTTGTGGATGCCATGGACTGTGGCATTGAGTGCACCCTCAGCAAGTTTGCTGATGACACCAAGCTGTGCAGTGCAGCAGACAGGCTGGAGGGAAGGGATGCCATCCAGAGGGACCTTGACAGGCTAGAGAGGTGGGCACAAGCCAACCGCATGAGATTCAATGAGACCAAGTGCAGGGTCCTGCATCTGGGTGGAGGCAATCCCAGGCACAAATGCAGGCTGGGCAGGGACTGGCTGGAAAGCAGCCCTGAGGAGAGAGACTTGGGGGTGCTGGTGGAGGAGAAGCTCACCAGGAGCTCTCAGTGTGCACTTGCAGCCCAGAAAGCCAATCAGATCCTGGGCTGCAGCAAGAGAAGTGTGGCCAGCAGGGCAAGGGAGGTGATTCTCCCCCTCTGCTCAGCTCTGCTGAGACCCCACCTGGAGTACTGCCT
Source organism: Dryobates pubescens (assembly GCF_014839835.1). Lineage (NCBI taxonomy): Eukaryota > Metazoa > Chordata > Aves > Piciformes > Picidae > Dryobates > Dryobates pubescens. The sequence continues at coordinate 41,074,784 of NC_071619.1, read as the reverse complement.
CCAATTCTGGAGCCCCTATGACAAGAGGGATATGGAGATGCTGGAAGGTGTCCAGAGAAGGGCCACGAGCATGATCAGAGGGCTGGAGCACCTCTCCTGTGAGGACAGATTGAAGGAGTTGGGGCTGTGCAGTCTGGAGAAGAGAAGGCTCCGAGGTGACCTCATTGTGGCCTTCCAGTATCTGAAGGGGGCTACAAGAAGGCTGGGGAGGGACTTCTCAGGCTCTCAGGTAGTGCTAGGACTAGGGGGAATGGAATGAAGCTGGAGGTGGGGAGATTGAGGCTGGAGGTGAGGAGGAAGTTCTTCCCCATGAGAGTGGTGAAGCCCTGGAATGGGTTGTCCAGGGAGGTGCTTGAGGCCCCATCCCTGGAGGTGTTTAAGAGCAGGCTGGATGAGGCTGTGGCCAGGCTGATCTAGTGTGGGGTGTCCCTGCCCATGGCAGGGGGGTTGGAACTAGATGGTCCTTGTGGCCCCTTCCATCCCTGACTGATACTATGATACTATGAAACACTTGTATAATATTGTAAATACTGTATATTCTGGACATATTCATTGCATTCCATTATTGCTTATAGAATACAGCTTCATTTGCTTCTCCGACTGAGCTCAGCCAAGTTTTTGTTGATGTCAATGGGTTAAACCATCACACTACACAAAATAATTGGCGCCCAATGTGGGGCGCCCACAGCCCTGGGATTGAGAGTCCCATGCTCTACCAACTGAGCTCAGCCAAGTTTTTGTTGGTGTTGGTGTGTTAAACCGTCACAGTGGGGCTCTCTCCTCTTGCTATTCCTGTACATGAATTGGTTGGATGTGGGCTAAAGTGCAGCTGCCATGTAATCTCAGGAGCCTCCCTAGAAGCTGAGTGATGAGGAAGCTGGACCTGATGCATGGCATTGATGCAGCATGTAGCAATGTTTCTAGTAATTGTCTGGGTGGCAAGTCACTGCAGGTACACCAGCTGCTGCCACAGCTTCATGAGTGAGGAGAGCTGTGAAAACTTTTCCTTCCATGAGCCACTTGAGTAAGTGGGACTCAGGGAACAGGGTTGAAAACACACTTATTTGGGGCATGTGAGAGACTAAATCTTGTCTCTCTCGATGTGACTCAACAAAGATAAGATCACTTTTGCTGCTTGCCCAGACAATAGCTGATCGTGTATTGGCAATTGCCACTGGATAACGACTCTCTGGAAGGTGCTCACCAGACTGCAGCTGCCCTGGAAACAATGGGCAGAGACCACTGCTATCCATACTCTCTGGAATATACAAACCTAAAAACTGTATAAAAGATCTGAGCAACTACTGGCTCAGAAGAAGGAAAAGACCAGGACAATGCTACTGAGAAGGAAAACACAGGAGAAGGCAAAGCCCTGGGCAATGTTGCTCTGAAGAAAAACGGAGAGACTACCAGGAGAGAAGAATGACAGAGACATCACCATGGAGCCTGGAAGAAGCCGACCAAGAGGAACCCTCTATCCATATCCTAAGTTCCACCTGCTACAAGTCATGGAGCTGAAGAGGATGCTCAGAGGACAACACAGCCTACAAGGACAACATCTCCTCCACACCAAAGCTGCAGCACCCTTTCTCCACAGACCCAACATCTCCTCTATGCTAAAGCTGCAGCACTCTTCCTCCACAGACCCAAACTATCTTGGGGGGGTGAGGGCTAAGGTAATATAATTCCTTTCTTCTTCTCTCTCCCCCTCTTCTCTCTCTCACTATTTTCTCTCTCTCCCCTTCTGATCCATCCATTTTATTCTGTTAATAAATAGCCTTGCTGTTGATATCTTGGCTTCTTTCGTGCCTCCAGTTTCATAACACATGAATATTCAAAAGAACTAAGTCTCTTTCCCTTACTGGACCAAGACAGGGCAAGAAAAGGCAAAAACTCATGTCAAAGGTAAACAAGGCAGAGATGTTAGAGAGTCTGTTAGGAAAGAAGGTTCTGAAAGGGCTAAGAGACAAGAGAGGAAAAAAGAAGGCAATGTTTTGCAGAAAATATGCCTTGCAAGCAAATGAGTGTGTCAGTAAGGGCACTGGGCTAGCATGAAGGGAATGAAAGCAAAACAAAGTCTACACTCAGATGAAAACATCACTTGTGTGACCAGTGAAATCACTGAACATAGATTGGGCACAAAGGATGAGGGAATAAAGAGAACAGAATAGAATTAACCAGGTTGGAAGAGACCTTTGAGATCATTAAGTCATCACCATCTAATCAACTAAACCATGGCAGCAAGCACCCCATCCAGTCTCTGAGGTAGATAGATAAAAACACATGGAGTGAACAAAATAGAGAAACTGGGAAAGGAACAAAGAGAAGGTTCATCAGCAACAAATAACCAGAATCCTCAGGGCAGTTGTTGAGTCAGCCTTGTCAGCAGGAGAGGACTTGGTCTCAGTAACAAGAAGCAGGACCAAAGAGCGATTGCAAGGTCTAAATGGCTGGTTTAACTATCGAGCAGGGATTTGAGAGAAAGCAAATGAAAGGAAGAGGCATAAAACTAGACAGACTATGTCAAGGAGCAGGGGAGGGTGTGGGGAAAGCCTGATATTCAGAGCCCGTGCATTTCTTCCTTGAAATGATGAGGCAATTTATTTTGGCGGGATTTATACTTTGTGGAGGGCAAAAGAGCTGCAGATGATCCATCTTATGCAAGTTACATTTGAGTCTTCAGTGTCAGGCAGCACAAGAAGGGTTAACTTCAAGTCCCACCAAGCGGTTTTACAGCTGGTGAAACGCATCTGTCAACAAAACTATTACTGTCATCCCCAGATCAGCACAATGTCCTTGACCCTGGAGGTCAACTGAGAGGCATTAGCTGTTACACTGACAGAGCTGTCATGCTCCGCTGGGAACAGAAAGGTTACAAGACCAATTGGATCAGCCCAAGAAGTAAAACCATTCCTCCTTAGCCCACAGCAGCTTAGTGGTGCAGGTGAAGTGCAGTGTGATGGAGTTACTCCATCACCTTTTTCCCTTGGAAACCTAGATTTAAACATTCCCTTTCAAACAGGCAAGGAGAGAGGTTCTGGTGATCGTAATTCATAGTCCCCATTTATGTGGATTACAAAACCATTGTGTAGTCTGCTGGTGCAAAGCCTGCACTAGACATTGAATGGCTGAAGGCTGTCTGTGTGTAGGAAGCAGATTTGGAGGGGAGGACCACAAGGGTGGCACAGCTGCGTGGGAGATAAGCAGTGTGGGACAGAGGTGTAGGACTGTGAGAGAGAAGAGCTGAAGGAGAGAACTAAGATGTGCATGCTTTTAACCATAAGAAGATGAACACAGGGATTAAAAATTCATTTTTAATTAATTGGTGGCACTCTCATTGAGTTCAGCATTGGTTTTCTATCATGTTGTGTATAGTGCAGTCACAGTAACAACTTCTCGGTCATAACAGGGGCAGAGGGCTCTTAATGTCACATTTATTTCTCTGAAGGGATGTGAAGTCTTAAAGCTAATATTTCATTAGTGAACAATTTTGTTAAACCTCCTCTGATGATATATATAGCCACCTAATCCAGCACTGTTCAGCTGCCAAGCCTGGCAATTACATCCCAGCTTAGCTGTAATATTATCTAAATTGCATTTTTAAATGGGTGATTGACAGTGGAACGGCAGCCTGCCCCTCAGTACCAGAACATGGCAGTGTGGAAGGAAGATGAGCAAGTCATGGAGAGACAGAGCATGCAGAGGACAAAAGCAGAAAATGTGAAAGGATAAATAAAATTAAACAGGTTCTCTGTTGGGTTTTTTGGTAAACTGATTGGTAATGTGGTAACACATTGTTCAGCTTGCAGAAGAGCCTTCCATCTTGCTCCTCTAATTTACTCCCCTGCCATGTCTGGGGTTGTTTTATTGTCATAGAATCATAGAAACAATAAGGTTGGAGAAGACCTCAGAGATCATCAAGTCCAACCTGTCACCCAACACCTCAGGACTAACCAAACCATGGCTTCAAGTGCCACATCCAATCCTTTTTTGAACACCTCTAGGGATGGTGACTCCACCACCTCCCTGGGCAGCACATTCCAATGGCCAATTACTCTTCCTGGGAAGAATTTTCTCCTCACCTCCAGCCTAAACATCCCCTGGCACAGCTCGAGCCTGTGTCCTCAAGGCAACCTGCATTAGCGAGACATTTTTGGGTTACTTAACCCATTGCCAACCTCTCACCACATGCCATGCAAGGAGAGGACTCTACCCTTTTGTTCAGCATCTCCAGGTTCTGCAAATCCTGCAGCATTTCCAAAGTCAGCTCAGCACTTGCAGCAGGTGGAAGCTTCCAGCCCTGCAGCAGCTGTGCACAGCCTTGAACTTCAGGCTTATACACAAGGTCTTCAAACTTCCCTGCCACAAGCCTCCTTCCTCCCTCCCTTATTTATTTTCTTTTGTGTGTGTGTGGTGGGTTTTTTAGTTGGTGTTGGGGTTTTTTTTTTTGGTTGGTGGGGTTTGTGTTTTGGTGGAGGGTTTTTGTTTGGTTTTGGTTTTGTTTGGTTTGGTTTGGTTAGTTGTTTTTTTTCCCTCTGTAATGTGAAAAGCAGTAACCCTCTGGCCTGGCTAGCCCCCCGCTATCAGATTCCACAGGAGGAATTCTGGGCATGAAGCTTCACAGGGCAAACAAGCCTCTTGCTCTCTCTAAATGTCTCCCCCTCCTTCCCTCTCTCTCTCTGTGGGAGAATCCAGCCTTATCCACTGCGGTGGGGAAGATATTTTTGCGTTGTGTTTATTTGTTGGCGCCCTGGTGTGAAAGCGTTCCCCATCAGCTGCATATTAATCTTGTCAGCAGTTTGGGAACATTTTCCTCGCTCTCTGCCCTAACGAACTGATGACTTTTGGGTCTCTTGCTACCTTCCATCCTCACCTCTCACTGTAATTAGAGAGAAATTAATCTTCCTGCTTTCTGTTAAAGTGACTCCAAGTGTGTCAGAATGTTAAGAAAGGGACTGGTTTAGCTCTGTGAAGAGTGGAGTTAGGAGAGCTGTAAACTGACTTTCAGAAAAGCATAGCTGGTGATACAGGTGTCCAGCTATTGTGTGTTCAGATGATCTTTAAAAGTCCTTGGTTATTTGTCCTTGTTCTTCTTTGTGCCCAGGTGGCCAAGAAGGCCAATGGTATCCTGGCCTGTATCAGAAATAGTGTGGCCAGCAGGAGCAGGGAGACTATGGATAATGGAAAAGCATAGAATCAATAAGGTTGGAAAAGTATAGAATCAATAAGGTTGGAAAAGACCTCAGAGATCATCGAGTCCAACCTGTCACCCCACACCTCATGACTAACTAAACCAAGGCTTCAAGTGCCACGACCAATCCCCTCTTGAAGACTTCCAGGGATGGTGACTCCACCACCTCCCTGGGCAGCACATTCCAATGGCCAATTACTCTTTTTGGGAAGAACTTTCTCCTCACGTCCAGCCTAAACCTCCCCTGGCACAGCTTGAGACTGTGTCCTCTTGTTCTGGTGCTGGTTGCCTGGGAGAAGAGACCAACCCCCACCTGGATACAACCTCCCTTCAGGTAGTTGTAGGGAGCAAGAAGGTCTCCCCTGAGCCTCCTCTTCTCCAGGCTAAGCAACCCCAGCTCCCTCAGCCTCTCATCACAGGGCTGTGCTCCAAACCCCTCCCCGGCTTTGTTGCCCTTCTCTGGACATGTTCAAGAGGCTACATTTACCATCATATTTTCCCAGGAACCTGACTGAATAGCCCAACCAAATGCAGAGCTTTGGGTAACACCTTCTGGTTCCTCTATGGTAAGAGCCTCAGTTGACTGGAAAATTCAGCACATGCAGTCTCACCCTTCCAGATCTGTAACTATAGCCTCTGAACTATGCCCATCTGTGAGCTAACTAAATGTCTTCTGTAGCCATTTGGCATTCACACTGTGGGAGTAACTCTCAGCCTTTGCCACCTACATCATGGTGTGACTTTTGCAGGGACCTAGGCACTGCACCATTCTGATTCATAGTTTCATCACTTCTGAAAACCCCTGTTAAGTACTTGGGACAGGGTTACACTCCGGAATGTGAGTGGGATTGTGAAGTGAGTACTTGCCTTCTCAAGCAGCATCTTCCTGAGTCCAGATCCCCAGGGCCCTGGAACTTGTACCACATGCCTATTAGACTTCAGCTTTTCCCCTTTGATTCAAAATAGTCAGGACTAAGCTGCACAAAGCATTCCCTCTTTGGTGCATCCTGTTTCCACTGAAACCAGGGAGAGTGCTTTGTCAAATCCAGACCATTAGCATTCCTGGCCAAAAGAAAACATTGATGACTCATGCTGAACAGGTTGTCCATCAAAATTCTTAGGTCCTTGTCCACAGATCTGCCTTCTGGGAGGCCAAGCCCTGACCTGTACTGGTGCACAGGGTTATTCCTCCCCAGGTGCAGAGCTGAACGTTTACCCTTGTTGAATCTCATGAGGTTCCCCTCTACCCAACTCTTCAATATATCTTTCATGAGGTTCCCCTCTATCCAACTCTTCAACCTGTCCAGGTCACCACCATTTCAAATAGAATAGAATAGAATAGAATAGAATAGAATAGAATAGAATAGAATAGAATAGAATAGAATAGAATAGAATTAACCAGGTTGGAAAAGACCTTCGAGATCATCAAGTCCAACCTATCACCCAACACCATCTAATCAACTAAACCATGGCACCAAGTGCCCCATCCAGTCTCTTCCTAAACACCTCCAGTGATGGTGACTCCACCACTTCCCTGGGCAGCACATTCCAATGGCCAATCTCTCTGTCTGTGAAGAACTTCTTCCTAACATCCAGGTGAATGGCTTGGCTGAAAAATTAAGAACTGGGGACTGAAAGTAAGCTTTGATTTTTCTTCCTTGGCCAGGTTTTTCTACCACACAGTGGAGCTGTCTGCTTCAGGCAAACTCTGCCTCCTCTGGAACATTGAGAGAAAGATCATGCTAAGCACTCAGCAGTGCAGCAAGGTAGTTCACAGCTGGTGGAAGACTAGACATGGAACAGGCAAAGGACTTGTGAGCCTTGAGGTGCTTTAAATTGAGCTAACTCCATAATGCAGCCTCTTCCTGCATAGATTTCATTTGCTTCCTGTCCAAATACTCATCTCCTCTTTCTGCTAACACCTCTGTCTTCCTACTCCGAGCTCTGAAAGTGTCTCTGCTACAAAATTTACATAAATTGCAAGTGTGTGACTTTGTTATTTGTGTCAGTATCATCCTGGCTGGGATTAATAAGGCTTTATGGACCCCAGGGCTGCAGCTATTTCTCTTTTTTGTGTTAATGAGTCCTGCATAAGATGTTTTTGCCAAAGTCTGAAGTGTGAAATTGATGACATAATCGTGGGAGAGTCTACAGGAATATTAAGGAGGATTAGGGTACTATCAACAAATCAGGTTTTAAGCATTGTTCCGCTGGGCAAGGAGTGTTTTCAATTAATTTGTAATTAAATAAGGGAAGCAATTTACTGAACTCAGAGAGATATTCCAGCAAATGGTTTATCTCATCAGTCTGAACCTCACATTCCTCCAGAACAGGATCATTGTTTAGATCTTGGGCATGTTACATGATCCAACCTATAGGAGTAATTTAATAAAACATCAATATTTTCCTACTATTAACCCTCGGTGTCATGCTGGATGGAGAGAGCTGCCTCTGCCTCCCTTCACAGTCCCCATTAGATCTGCACCCTCTCCAGCTAGTGGGACAGGTGTTATCACTAAGCAGCTGAAGGGTGGTTGTAGCCAGGAGGGGGTTGGTCTCTTCTCCCAGGCAACCAGCAGCAGAACAAGAGGACACAGTCTCAAGCTGCACCAGGGGAAGTTTAGGCTGGAGGTGAGGAGAAAGTTCTTCCCAGAGAGTTGTTGCCCATTGGAATATGCTGCCCAGGGAGGTGGTGGAGTCCCCATCCCTGGAAGTGTGCAAAAGGGGATTGGACGTGGCACTTGGTGCCATGGTTTAGTCATGAGGTCTGTGGTGACAGGTTGGACTTGATGATCTTTGAGGTCTCTTCCAACCTTGGTGATTCTCTGATAGACAAATCAGACACGTTCTCCAGCAAATCCGCAGCATAGCCATAAGATATGAAGGAATGGAGTTGAAGTAACAGCCAGACATATAGAAAGGACAGGGGACATTGAAGGCAACACACCCTGCTTCCACAGTGGAAAACACAATGTCAGTTGTAGTGGTTTCCAACTAAGAGGATGGGATTTGCTCATATTTTCTCAAAATATTCTGTATGAAAGCCTTTCTCCAATTAAACCCAGAAGCAGTTTAAGAGTACCTGAGATGGAAGATGAGCAATTCCAGATGGGACTCTGCATGGATATATTCAGGGCAGGCAGAGCAGGGATTTGTTGATTGCTTGAAGGGCTTAGTGCAACAGCTGGGCACATTTTGTGTATGACTGCAAATAAGAGCACAAATGAATGCTGATGTCCATGCATCTGGCATTACAGCTATTGTCTTTTGCTTCTTTTCTTTTTCACAGCCACAGTTATTCCATTGAGCAGATTGAGGAGGGAATTATACAATGGAATGAGGGGGAAAGAGCCAAGAGAAGAGATTTAGGAGATAATTAAAAAGTAGGATAGGAAAGAAAAACAAAATTAGGTGTAAAAAGAGTGTAGAGTACAGAACTTAAGAACAAAAATGTTTGGGACAAGGAATTAGAGAAGTAATTGAATCAAGTAGGAGGAGAAAAGAAGCAAAGGGGTAAAGAGGGTATCATAGAATCATAGAATCAGTCAGGGTTGGAAGGGACCACAAGAATTATCCAGTTCCAACACCCTTGCCATGGGCAGGGTCACCCCACACTAGATCAGGCTGGCCAGAGCCTCATCCAGCCTGGGCTTAAACAAGCCCAGGGATGGGGCCTCAACTACCTCCCTGGACAACCCATTCCAGGGCTTCACCACTCTCATGGGGAAGAACTTCCTCCTCACCTCCAGCCTCAATCTCCCCACCTCCAGCTTCATTCCATTCCCCCTGGTCCTATCACTACCTGAGATCCTGGGAAGTCCCTCCCCAGCCTTCTTGTAGCCCCCTTCAGATACTGGAAGGCCACAATTAGGTCACCTGGGAGCCTTCTCCTTTCCAGACTGAACAGCACAACTCTCTCAGTCTGTCCTCACAGGAGAGGTGCTCCAGCCCTCTGCTCATCCTCGTGGCCCTGCTCTGGACACCTTCCAGCATCTCCAGATCCCTCTTGTAATAGGGGCTCCAGAACTGGAGGCAGTACTCCAGGTGGGGTCTCAGCAGAGCTGAGCAGAGGGGGAGAATCACCTCCCTTGCCCTGCTGGCCACCCTTCTCTTGCTGCAGCCCAGGATCTGATTGGCTTTCTGGGCTGCAAGTGCACACTGAGAGCTCCTGTTGAGCTTCTCCTCCACCAGCACTCCCAAGTCTCTCTCCTCAGAGATGCTTTCTAGCCAGTCCCTGCCCAGCCTGGATTTGTGCGTGGGATTGTCTTGACCCAGCTGCAGGACCCTGCACTTGGCCTTGTATCATAACAAACATATTGTTATAGACTTACTGCAACCACTGCTAAAGAAGGGAAGGCACAGATACCTTTGGTATGGATTTCTTCTTTTTCAAGTCTCTACTCAATTTAGTTTCTCCTCTCCCTTACGGTCCCTAGCCTGCCCTGGTCACTCTCACATTCCTGATAAGACACTTGTCTGGAAAAAATTAACTTTACAATCTGAAAAATTAAATTATGGACTTTTTTTTCCCCCTTCCTATATTGAACACATTCTGGTAACCTTGTTTCTTTTAGAAGCTGCCATGGTACTAACGTTCAAAAGGAAATATGGCCTTATCAGACAGAACAGTTTTTGAGACAGAGGTGTTCCTCTTTCTCTTCTTGTGAAAGCTTCAAAAGCCTGGGTAAGCTGGAAAGGCCACATTTTGCCATGTGCAGGCCAAAGCCTTGCAGGTGATGCCACCAAAGATTTTGTGCATGCTCTGCATGCATAAGTCAAGCTTTTAATAGACTCAGCTCCTAGAGTTAACAGTGGTAGGGCAGACTCCCACAGAACTGTGGTGACTTCAAATGGCACTCAGGAACCGTGGTGAGGAGAACCTACTGCATGAAAGTGGATGTAGATGAGAGAGGGAAGAAGTAAAAACTAATTGATACAGATCAGGAAATTGACTGGAGTGTAGAAACTGCAAGCAGGAGTTGTTCAGATAATGCTTAGGGCAGGGATCTGAGGAAAAGGGAAGGCTACATTCAGAAGAAAAGAGAAGGAAGAAAGACTAAGCTTGAGGAGAAGGCTGGAGCCACAACCTATGCTGGAAACCTGTCAGATGAAGAGGCATGGCAGGAGAGAAATTAGTTCTAGTAGGAGTTGTGTTCAAGGTAAAGGAGTTGGCCTAGATAAACCTAGGGGATGGAGAGGGAGCAGAAAGTATTGCAAGAAAAAAAGAGGGTGAATGTCAAGGGTGGATAAAGAGTCTGAAGAGGTGGAGGAGTACAGAGCAACAGAGACTGAGAGAAATGCAGGTAGGGAGAAATTATTGTAAATTGTGAGGCACAGAAACATTGACCAGGGAAGTAGTCAATGCTGGTGACACAAACCAGGGAAGGGAGTTAGAGACAAGCTGAACCAAGAAACTGAGGCAGGTATGGAGAGAAGTGATTGAACTACAACATGTATCTAATAGGGAAAAGACAACTGCAGCAAGAACCAGGAACAGAGACGGGGCACAAGGAGCCAGGAGGGGGTTGGTCTCCTCTCCCAGGCAACCAGCACCAGAACAAGAGGACACAGTCTCAAGCTGTGCCAGGGGAAGTTTAGGCTGGAGGTGAGGAGAAAATTCTTCACAGAGAGAGTTGTTAGCCATTGGAATGTGCTGCCCAGGGAGGTGGTGGAGTCACCATCCCTGGAGGTGTTCAAAAAGGGATTGGACGTGGCACTCGAAGCCATGGTTTAGTAGTCATGAAGTGTTGGGTGACAGGTTGGACTTGATGATCTTTGAGGTATTTTCCAACCTTATTGATTCTATGATTCTATGATCATAGCATGTTTGGAACAGGCAGAGAAGATCCCCTTTGATCACAGTCCCCACATCTCACCATCCCCTGCCATGGAGTCTCTGTGAAAGCCAATAGTATGTGGTAGTACACATTGTATGACTTTACCTCTTTTTAATGCTCACTCACCTACTAAATAGCAAACTTCTGCTGTTACCAGTTATTCCCTTTAGCTCAAGTGACAGAGGCTGCTGAAAGTGATCTTAAGCTATCAGTTGTGGAGTTAAGGGTGTCAGCATGATCCTACATTACTGGTTTATTTTTCCTCGAGTTCACCTTTCCTCTTTGAGGTCTAAGAACATAAACTCAGAAAAATATTTTAAGAGCATACTATCAAGCTGTTAAGGTCAAAGACTTTAAGTTGCTTAAAATAAGGTCAGCATTGTGAGGCATGGATCAGGTCACAAGTATGAGGTTATGCTACTGTAAGAATTTTACTGTGTTTTTCTTATGATTTCTCTGTATTAATTTCTAGTTTTTATCTAAGAGTGAACTCAGTGTCCTGTCTGACTTTCAGAACCCTGAGACAAAGCATTCAGCCTATCTGGAAATGGATAAAAAAAAAATAAATTTATATATAATTGTCTGTGCCCTTCTTCAAATACATATCCTGCAGAGAAAATGCCTATGACAAGAAACATCTGATACAGCTTTTGGAAGTTCTCTAGAAACTCCTCCTTTCCCACTCCAGCAGCAGTTGTTCACCCTGTCCCTCTCAAGCTCCTAGAGGCAGGTTCACACTATCACAGTATCACAGTATCACTAAGGTTGGAAGAGACCTCAAAGATCATCAAGTCCAACCTGTCACCACAGACCTCATGACTAGACCATGGCACCAAGTGCCACATCCAATCCCCTCTTGAACACCTCCAGGGATGGTGACTCCACCACCTCCCTGGGCAGCACATTCCAATGACGAATGACTCTCTCCATGAAGAACTTTCTCCTCACCTCCAGCCTAAACTTCCCCTGGCACAGCTTGAGACTGTGTCCTCTTGTTCTGCTGCTGGGTGCCTGGGAGAAGTACCAACCCCTTCCTCGCTACAACCACCTTTCAGGTAGTTGTAGAGAGCAATGAGGTCTCCCCTGAGCCTCCTCTTCTCCAGGCTAAGCAACCCCAGCTCCCTCAGCCTCTCCTCACAGGGCTGTGCTCAAGGCCTCTCCCCAGCCTTGTTGCCCTTCTCTGGACACGTTCAAGTGTCTCAATGTCCTTCTTAAACTGAGGGGCCCAGAACTGCACACAGGACTCAAGGTGTGGCCTAACCAATGCAGAGTACAGTACAGCTCCTTTAAGCTATACAGTGGCCTGGGTACTTTAAATACAGTTTAAAGAACTGGATCATATTTTCCAGTTGCCCAGCTCCTTATCTGAATGTGGTTCAGCTTCTGTGCCCATAGCTGAAACAATCATGTCCTGCTATGTTTAATTTGCCTCAGAAACATGTTTTTTCTTCTGGAGAGACCAGGCAGAACTGGATAACAGAGCAACATAAAACTGAGCAACATAATACTTTGGGCACATAAGAATTGCCTTGGTTGTGGCACTGGCCTTTGGTATTTCTATTCTTCCCAACCCCAGGCATTGAATGCAGCCACAGACTTGGCTTGGTTTATCTTTGTTTTAGTTACACTGGGCCCCTCAGTCTAGGAAAGATGTTGAGTTGCTGGAAGGTGTCCAGAGAAGGGCAACAAAGCTGGGGAGGGGTTTGGAGCACAGCCCTGTGAGGAGAGGCTGAGGGAGCTGGGGTTGCTTAGCCTGGAGAAGAGGAGGCTCAGGGGTGACCTTATTGCTCTCTACAGCTGCCTGAAGGGAGGTTGTAGCCAGGTGGGGGTTGGTCTCTTCTCCCAAGCAACCAGCACCAGAACAAGAGGACACAGTCTCAAGCTGTGCCAGAAGAGGTTTAGGCTGGATGTTAGGAAGAAGTTCTTTATGGAAAGAGAGATTGGCCATTGGAATGTGCTGCCCAGGGAGGTGGTGGAGTCACCATCACTGGAGGTGTTTAGGAAGAGACTGGATGAGGCACTTGGTGCCATGGTTTAGTTGATTAGATGGTGTTGGGTGATAGGTTGGACTTGATGATGTCAAAGGTTTTTCCCAACCAGGTAAATTCTATTCTATTCTATTCTATTCTATTCTATTCTATTCTATTCTATTCTATTCTATTCTATTCTATTCTATTCTATTCTATTCTATTCTATTCTAACACCTACAAAGGAAACAGAAACTCCAAGAAAGTGTTTCTGAGCTTAACCACTACTGAGCTTCTGCCCAGATGTACAACCTCTGGCTTTCCCTCAGATAATTATGGAAGGACCAGAGGTTTGAGCCTCAGTCACATATGAATTTTTGCCTCTGCAGAAGGGCAATAAATAGTTCTTAAGAGGAGCCAAACAAGACCAGATGATTTGCCATAGGAAATAACAATGCATGGAGCCTAAGTTATGGGGTAGGCAGGGCCTTGCTGGCATCATTTGTTTTCATTACAGAAGATAAAACCAGGAGAAGCCATTGTAATCATCTGCTCCTGCATCCTGCATAACATGAGACATAGAAATTTCCTAAATTAGCTTATCTTTGAGCTATAGCATCTGTCAGAGGAGGGAAAAAAACATCTCATCTTGCCTGGAAGCCTTCCAGAGAAGAGCTAATTTTCCCCAGTGATTAGCTGTGTTCCACATTCAACATGTGAAGCCTTGTTTCCAGTTGGAACCAGTTGGTCTTCAGCTTCACCCACTGGTACCACCATGTGTTTGTTTGAAGAGATCCAGTCCTCACTCTGCCTTTCTTGTATCTCTTAAATGATAGGATAGCTCCACTGAATGGTGTCATCTCTGCAGTGCAGCTTGATGAAAGACCAGGGACTTGAATTCCAACCTGATCTCCTTCTATGATCAGGTGACCCGTCTGGTGGACGTGGGGCAGGCTGTGGATGTAGTCTACCTGGACTTCAGCAAGGCCTTTGACACCTTCCCCCACAGCAAACTGCTGGCTAAGCTGTCAGCTCGTGGCTTGGACTGCAGCACTCTGTGCTCGGTTAGGAACTGGCTGGAGGGCCGAGCCCAGAGAGTGGTGGTGAATGGTGCCACATCCGGCTGGCAGCCAGGCACCAGTGGTGTGCCCCAGGGATCAGTGCTGGGCCCCATGCTCTTTAACATCTTCATTGATGATATGGATGAGGGGGTTGAGTCAGTCATCAGCAAGTTTGCAGATGACACCAAGTTGGGAACAGATGTTGGTCAGTCAGAGGGTAGAAAGGCTCTGCAGAGGGACCTTGACCGACTGGACAGATGGGCAGAGTCCAATGGGATGGCATTTAATAAGTCTAAGTGCCGGGTGCTGCACTTTGGCCACGGCAACCCCATGCAGAGCTACAGGCTGGGGTCAGAGTGGCTGAGAGCTGCCAAACAGAGAGGGACCTGGGGGTGCTGATTGACACCTGCCTAAACATGAGCCAGCAGTGTGCCTAGGTGGCCAAGAGGGCCAATGGCATCCTGGCCTGTATTAGGAATAGTGTGGCCAGCAGGAGCAGGGAAGTCATTGTGCCCCTGGACTCTGCATTGGTTAGGCCACACCTTGAGTCCTGTGTCCAGTTCTGGGCCCCTCAGTTTAAGAAGGACATTGAGACACTTGAACGTGTCCAGAGAAGGGCAACGAGGCTGGGGAGAGGCCTTGAACACAGCCCTGTGAGGAGAGGCTGAGGGAGCTGGGGTTGTTTAGCCTGGAGAAGAGGAGGCTCAGGGGAGACCTTCTTGCTCTCTACAACTCCCTGAAGGGAGGCTGTAGCCAGGTGGGGGTTGGTCTCTTCTCCCAGGCAACCAGCACCAGAACAAGGGGACACAGTCTCAAGCTGTGCCAGGGGAGGTTTAGACTCCAAGTGAGGAAAAAGTTCTTCACTGAGCGAGTCGTTCGCCATTGGGATGTGCTGCCCAGGGAGGTGGTGGAGTCACCGTCCCTGGAGGTGTTGAAGGGGGGATTGGATGTGGCACTTGGTGCCATGGTCTAGTTGTGAGGTCTGTTGGGACAGGTTGGACTTGATGATCCTTGGGGTCTCTTCCAACCTTAGTGATACTGTGAGACTGTGATACCAGTCATGAATGATACCCCCACCTCCTCACCAAGGGTTGCAGAGCATCCTTGTGAAAGCTCATTTCTTTTAAGGTCCACGGGGACTGCTAGTGGGAAAGACATGATGACTTTCAAAACACTGAAAACTGTTTATGATTGAGGTGGTCACTTATAAATAGCTCTGGCTGGTTATCATGTGGGCAGCTCAATAAAGCAGCACAGAGTGTGTGCGGCCACTCGCCTCGGCAGGAAAATCTGCATTGGGTCTTTGCCCTGATGTGAATTTCCTGACCTGACAGATGGGGATTGAGTGTCTGCTCATGCCAAGAGGAGTTTGCTAACATTTTTCCTCTAATTACTAATTATACCAGTGAAAGGGGCTTTACCACCAGAGTCCTGGAAAAGTGAAACTCGATCATCAGAGATTTGCAGGAAAGATGGAAGATTGATGGGTGACATCAAACAGCTGACAAGGAGGCCAGGGCAGCCAGACGGACAGCAGCTGCTCCAAGGAGCTTCAGAGGTGGTAAGCGGTGCAGCTGCTCAGGGGAAATAGGGGTCTGTGGGGGAGCAGCACTGAAGAGGTTGAGCTGCTTTAACAGGTTAGCCTGCCTGGTCATTTCAGCTACAAATGAGTCTAATCTCCCCGGGCTGCCTGTGAGAGTGCATCTACCAACAGGTGGCAAGGGGGAGGCAGCTGCCACCACAGAGAGACACCAGCTCCAGCTGGTGGCAAAAGCCTTTACAGGGCACTTCAAACACCCAGCCAAGGAAGGGGGAGCTGGAGGATGTAAATCAGCTCCTCTGGGCCTCAGGCTTCCTAGATTCAAGCCTAAGGAAATGGCCTCAAGTTGCACCAGGGGAGATTTATGTTGGACATTAGAAGAAACTTTTTCCTTGAAAGAGTTCTCAAAGACTGGAACAGGCTCTCCAGGGAGCTGGTTGAATCCTCATCCCTGAGGGTGTTTCAGAGATGCAGAGATATGGTGCTGAGGGACAGTGTTTAGCACCCGACTTGGACTCAATGATCTTAAAAGTCTTTTCCAGCAAAAACAATTCTGTGATTCTATGTAGATAAAGAGTGAGCTGCTCTTATGGAAATTGCTTTTTGCTGTACATGAGAGCACAGCAGCAGTAGCATAGAAATGAGCTGATCTGTGATAACAGGAACTTTTTTCAACAGTACAGTGAGCTGTATTTCAAAATGGTATGGAAAGTGGTGCACATGTGTGTTAATAGAATCATACAATCAATAAGGTTGGAAAAGACCTCAAAGATCATCAAGTCCAACCTGTCACCCAACACCTCATGACTACTAAACCATGGCACCAAGTGCCATGTCCAATCCCCTCTTGAACCCCTCCAGGGAGGGTGACTCCACCACCTCCCCAAGCAGCACATTCCAATGGCTAACTACTCTCTCTATGAAGAACTTTCTCCTAACATCCAGCCTAAACTTCCCCTGGTGCAGCTTGAGACTGTGTCCTCTTGTTCTGGTGCTGGTTGCCTGGGAGAAGAGACCAACCCCCACCTGCCTACAATCTCCCTTCAAGTAGCTGTAGAGAGCAATAAGGTCTCCCCTGAGCCTCCTCTTCTCCAGGCTAAACAACCCCAGCTCCCTCAGCCTCTCCTCACAGGGTTGTGCTCCAGACCTCTCCCCAGCCTCGTTGCCCTTCTCTGGACACATTCAAGTGTCTCAATGTCCTTCTTAAACTGAGGGGCCCAGAACTGGACACAGGACTCAAGGTGTGGCCTAACCTGTGCTGAGTACAGGACTTCCCTGCTCCTGCTGGCCACAATATTCCTGATGCAGGCCAGGATGCCATTGGCCTTCTTGTCCACCTGGCCACACTGCTGGCTCATGTTCAGCATGCTGTCAATCAGCCACCCCCAGGTCCCTTTCTGTTTGGCTGCTCTCCAGCCCAGAACTGGACACAGGACTCAAGGTATACATTATTACATAAATAGGCACTACTTCCACCTAGCCAATAATCATATAATCAATCATTAAGGTTGGAAAAGACCTCTAAAATCATCAAGTCCAACTATAAACCAAAGGTCACCACACCCACTAAACCATGTCCCAAAGTGTCATATTTACATGGTTTTTGAATACCTTCAGGGATGGTGACTCCACCACCTCCCTGGGTATCCTGTTCCAGTCCCTGACCACTCTTTCAGGAAAGAAATGTTTCCAAAAATCCAATCTAAACCTCATTCTAGTTACCGGGGAGAAGAGACATACTCCCACCTCACTGCAATCTCCTTTTTCAAGGAGTTGTAGAGAGCAAGAAGGTTAGTCCTCATCCTCCTTTTCTCCAAGCTAAACACTCCCAGTTCTCTCAGCTGCTCTTCATGAGGACAAGTGTTCTCCAGACCCTTCATCAGCTTCGATGCTCTTCTCCGGACCCACTCTTGCACCCCAATGTCTTTCCTGTAGTGAGTGGCCCACAACTGAACCCAGTACTCAAGGTGTGGCCTAACTAGTGCTGAGAACAGGGGCAAAACCCCTGTCTTTAGGACTTTCTCACACTTCACCACACAGCTGCATGGACTGTTTGTTTGTGTGTAGCAATAGCAATGCAGTGTGCCCTGGGGTTCTGAGATCTGTATGTCCTTTGTTCTCTCCATGCCTTCACATGCCCTCCATGGATAAAATCAGGAATAGGAATGCATATTCTTTCAGAAAACCACACTGTTCCAGGTTAGTTGATGAAAAAAAATCAATGATGGCATAAATGCAGCCTTGAGGAATGCCTCCTGAAAGCCAAGCTGCATCATCAATAGCTGTTTCTCATGAACACGTGGGCAAAGAATTTGGTTCACAGCCCTGTGAAGCTGCCCATAATTTTGCCATATTTCTAAGAAAGCAAAAAGGATAGGGATTTCTACAGGGAGGTCCACTGTGCTTGGCAGTAAGGATCTCCAAGTCTCTGATTTGAACAGCATCCGAGTATGTATAGTGGTTTAAGTGACTGTTTCACTAAAATCTATCAGAACCACGGGATGAAAAGAGTTCCCACTTTTACCTACAACATGTTGCTAATCCACTTGTGCTGAGCAGAATAGAATAGAATAGAATAGAATAGAATAGAATAGAACAGAACAGAATAGAACAGAACTAACCAGGTTGGAAAAGACCTTTGAGATCACCAAGTCCAACCTATCACCCAACACCATCTAATCAACTAAACCATGGCACCAAGTGCCTCATCCAGGCTCTTCTTAAACACCTCCAGGGATGGTGATTCCACCACCTCCCCAGGCAGCACATTCCAATGGCCAGTCTCTCTTTCCATGCTCTGGATGGGTCAGTCAGCTCATTCTGCCCTGTGTTGCCCTATTAGACAGGCCTCTAACTAGATGTGAGTATACCTCCATTGACCTAGGATGTATCGCCAAAGGTGTGTGAGCCAGAAACACAGGTTTAGACTGTTCAAGGTAGCTGGGGAGATACCTGCCTGCAGATCAGGGGCTCAGTCTGTTGTGTGAAGGATCCAGAATTACTCAAACTCTGATGGCAAGGTCTGAATGAGGTAAGTGTTTAGCTTTAGCAGTCATTATTTTCCTTGCTTCAGGACTGACCAGCTTTTCCCCCAGTTAGCTTACTGCCCTGAAATAGCAAGTGATATATCAACAGAAGCTTGTGCCAATTGACCTTCCTGTGCAAAAGCCAGGCTATGAAATTGCATTTTTTTTTTCACTTAAAAGCTTCAAATAAATCTTGCATGTGTTAGATTTTGATAAAAGATTAAACCAGACAACGTGCACTCCATTCATCCACTGGCAGCAATGGTACTCAAGGTTTACTGACAGGATATG
This sequence comes from Dryobates pubescens, assembly GCF_014839835.1. Lineage (NCBI taxonomy): Eukaryota > Metazoa > Chordata > Aves > Piciformes > Picidae > Dryobates > Dryobates pubescens. The sequence goes on along the minus strand of NC_071619.1, from coordinate 41,055,871 downwards.
CAGTAAAAATAACTAATGCATCAGGGACCTGGGGGTACTGGTTGACAGTAGGCGGAACATAAGGCAGCAGTGTGCCCAGGTGGCCAAAAAGGCCAATGGCATCCTGGCCTACATCAGGAACAGTGTGGCCAGCAGGAGCAGGGAAGTCATTCTGCCCCTGTACACTGCACTGGTTAGGCCACCCCTTGAGTCCTGTGTCCAGTTCTGGGCTCCTCAGTTTAGGGAAGATGTTGAGTTGCTGGAAGGTGTCCAGAGAAGGGCAACAAAGCTGGGGAGGGGTCTGGAGCACAGCCCTGTGAGGAGAGGCTGAGGGAGCTGGGGTTGCTTATCCTGCAGAAGAGGAAGCTCAGAGGAGACCTTCTTGCTGTCTACAGCTACCTGAAGGGAGGCTGTAGCCAGGTGGGGGTTGGTCTCTTCTCCCAGGCAACCAGCACCAGAACAAAAGGACACAGTCTCAAGTTGTGCCAGGGGAGGTTTAGGCTGGATGTTAGGAAGAAATTCTTTATAGAGAGAGTGATTGGCCATTGGAATGTGCTACCCAGGGAGGTGGTGGAGTCACCATCCCTGGTGGTGTTTAGGAAGAGACTGGATGAGGCACTTGGTGCCATGGTTTAGTTACTTAGATGGTGTTGGGTGATAGGTTGGACACAATCTCAAAGGTCTCTTCCAGCCTGGTCTATTCTATTCTATTCTATTCTATTCTATTCTATTCTATTCTATTCTATTCTATTCTATTCTCCTTTCTTTAAATTGTTATTGCTTAATCATCCTCGGATTTTGTGGAATGATGAAGAAAATCAAAGGTAATTCAAAGCAACTGCACAAAGAGCTCTGTATTGGCATTTAACATATATTTTAATGTAAGCTAAGAAATTTTTCTGTCTTTCATTTTGCTCACAGCCTGACTTTGTCATACCTGATGGCAGACAGTCAAATGACTTTATGATGGTAACTAGTGTACCTTCTCCACTGATGGTTTTACCATAACAAATGTTTTGCTTTGTCTGAAGGAGTGAGATGGAGAGAGATGGAATCACAGAATGGTAAAAGTTGGAAGGGACCTCTGGAGATATCTAGCTCAACCCCAATACTAAAGCAGGTTCACCTAGAGCAGCCTGCACAGGAATGTGTCCAGGCACATTCTGTAAGGCTCCAACTAAGGGGACTCCACAACCTCTCTGGACAGTCTGGTCCAGTGTTCTGGCACCCTCACAGCAAAGAAGATTTTCCTTCTATTCAAGAGAAACCTCCTGGTTTCTAGTTTGTGCCTGTTGCCCCTTCTCCTGTCACTGGGCACCACTCAAAATAGCTCAGCCCCATACTCTTGACCTCTACCTTTTAGATATTTTTATGGCAAAAGGCCTCATCTTTCATTCTGGCTGCTGTTAATGTGAATTCAAACATTTGGGTTGTTAATTAAGTGCTAATTACAAATCCTTTTAAACCTGATCTCTGTTACTCTCTGTAATGACATAATGCAAACACTCAGAATCATAGAATCATAGAATCAACCAGGTTGGAAAAGACCTCAGAGATCACCAAGTCCAACCTATCACCCAAGACCTCAGGACTAACTAAACCATGGCTTCAAGTGCCACATCCAATCCTTTTTTGAACACCTCCAGGGATGGTGACTCCACCACCTCCCTGGGCAGCACATTCCGATGGCCAGTCTCTCTGTCTGGGATGAACTTTTTCCTCACCTCCAGCCTAAACCTCCCCTGGCACAGCTTGACACAGCTTGTGTCCTCTTGTTCTGCTGCTGGGTGCCTGGGAAAAGAGACCAACCCCCTCCTGGCTACAACCAACCTTCAGGTAGCTGGAGACAGCAAGAAGGTCTCCCCTGAGCCTCCTCTTCTCCAGACTAAGCAACCCCAGCTCCCTCAGCCTCTCCTCACAGGGCTGTGCTCCAAACCCCTCCCCAGCTTTGTTGCCCTTCTCTGGACATGTTCAAGTGTCTCAATGTCCTTCTTAAACTGAGGAGCCCAGAACTGGACACAGGACTCAAGGTGTGGCCTAACTAGTGCTGAGTATAGGGGCAGAATGACCTCCCTGCTCCTGCTGGCCACACTTTTCTGATGCAGGCCAGGATGCCATTGGCCTTCTTGGCCACCTGGGCACACTGCTGGCTCATGTTGAGCTGTCTGTCAACCAGAAACTTGCTGCATTTTATTTGCTTAGAGCTTACTAAATCCACAGGAGTCATGGCAGAAGCTGCTCTGTGTTGATGGCAAGGTCTTACTGATTCTTCTTTGCAACTTCTGTTTTGTATGGAACACCCATCAGTAGTAAGTGGAGCTTCACATTAAAGCAGCTGGTAATGCCTGATAGGGATGAAAATATTGTTTACCTTTCCTGAGATGATTTCACTTGCTCTTTAAAGAAAGAACTGGTTTCCTGGGAATTTTAAATTAAATCTGCTCTCCCTCAAATAGGTAATTTAAGAGATGCAGAGAAGCTGTCAGAGCCTTGGGTTTGCTGTCACCTGCAGAAACAAAGGCAGCACAAACACTTGTAACTTCCCATATTGTTAAGACTCACTAGGGTCTTGCACATAGGATACACATGTAGACTTTGGTGGGGAGCAAACTGTCTTTGTTGCTCTGCATAACTGCACCATGTCCATTCAAAGAAGATGAAGAATTATTCCACCACAGATAACTCCACAAAAGTGAGTCACATTTCATAATGCTTTCCATCTCCCACACATCTCAGTAGGAAAGTGCAAGAATGCTGCTCGTAGAGTTCTTGTCCCCACCACCTGGCTCTCACTGTGCTTCTCATGATACTAGCTGGAGCTACAGCACTTGCAGGAGGCACCATATAGGTTCAGGGCTAGATCATGATGGCTTTGGGAATAAGTAAAATCATAGATCCATTTTGGATGGAAGAGAATTCCCCCATTATCTGCAGGAATATCTACCAGATAGGTTGGGAACTCAACTCATTAACTATCACAGTATCCAGCCTTCCCATATCCTTTTATTTCATATGTTGCCTGGGAAATGATGCCAGTGAGGTGTTGGATGAAGTGTGAGGAGTTACCATAGTGCACAGTGGTGAAGGGAGAGGACTACACCTGTGTAAATACTTAGGACGCAGCACTAAATGCAACATGGCTTTAGGAGGGGCAGGTCCTGCCTCTCCAACCTGATCCCCTTCTATGATCAGGTGACTGCCTGGTGGATGTGTGGAGGCCTGTGGATGTAGTCTACCTGGATATCAGCAAGGCCTTTGACACCGTCCCCCACAACAAACTGCTGTCTAAGCTGCCAGCTCATGGCTTGGACAGCAGCACTCTGAGCTGGGTGAGGAACTGGCTGGAGGGCCGAGCCCAGAGAGTGGTGGTGAATGGTGCCACATCCAGCTGGAGGCCAGGAACTAGTGCTGGGCCCCAGGGATCAGTGCTGGGCCCCATGCTCTTTAATATCTTCATTGATGATCTGGATGAGGGGATTGAGACAGCCATCAGCAAATTTGCAGATGACACCAAGCTGGGAGCAGATGTTGGTCAGTTAGAGGGTGGAAAGGCTCTGCAGAGGGATCCTGACCGACTGGACAGATGGGCAGAGTCCAATGGAATGGCATTTAACAAGTCCAAGTGCCAGGTGTTGCACTTTGGCCACAGCAACCCCATGCAGAGCTACAGGCTGGGGTCAGAGTGGCTGAGAGCTGCCAAACAGAGAGGGACCTGGGGGTGCTGATTGACACCCGCCTAAACATGAGCCAGCAGTGTGCCCAGGTGGCCATGAAGGCCAATGGCATCCTGGCCTGCATTAGGAATAGTGTGGCCAGCAGGAGCAGGGAAGTCATTCTGCCCCAGTACTCAGCACTGGTTAGGCCACACCTTGAGTCCTGTGTCCAGTTCTGGGCCCCTCAGTTTAAGAAGGACATTGAGACACTTGAACGTGTCCAGAGAAGGGCAACAAGGCTGGGGAGAGGCCTTGAGCACATCCCTGTGAGGAGAGGCTGAAGGAGCTGGGGTTGCTTAGCCTGGAGAAGAGGCTCAGGGGTGACCTCATTGCTCTCTACAACTACCTGCTGGGTGGTTGTAGCCAGGAAGGGGTTGGTCTCTTCTCTCTAGTAACCAGCACCAGAACAAGAGGACCCAGTCTCAAGCTGTGCCAGGGGAGGTTTAGGCTGGAGGTGAGGAGAAAGTTCTTCACCAAGAGAGTCATTTGTCATTGCAATGTGCTGCCCAGGGAGGTGGTAGAGTCACCATCCCTGGAGGTGTTCAAGAGAGGATTGGATGTGGCATTTGGTGCCATGGTCTAGTCATGAGGTCTGTGGTGACAGGTTGGACTTGATGATCTTTGAGGTCTCTTCCAACCTTAGTGATACTGTGATACTGTGATACTGTGCCAGAAGCTTGCAGGCTGGCTTGTGTGGCAGGTGTGTCACAGATCACAAGGACCAGCTCCATCTGGAAGCAATGACTGGAAGGAGAGAGGTGCTGGTCCTTCAAATGTGAAAGATCTTCTCCTGCTGCTGCTGGGAGATTCTGGCTTTGAATCTTTATAGTGCCACATTCTGCTGACACAGGCAAGGCTATGCAGGGTCCAGGGCAAGTATTTGAGCAGACTGGGGTCCAGGTTGTATTATAGTATCACAGTATCACAGTATCACAGTAACTAAGGTTGGAAGAGACCCCAAGGATCATCAAGTCCAACCTGTCTTGACAGACCTCACGACTAGACCATGGCACCAAGTGCCACGTCCAATCTCCCCTTGAACACCTCCAGGGACGGCGACTCCACCAACTTCCTTGGTCAGCCCATTCCAATGACGAATGACTCGCAGAATAAGATAGTGATGCAGAATAAGAAAAAGTTGTGAAGTATGATTGATATAAGTTGGAAAGAGAGAAGCACAGGGTGCTGCTCCAGTCTGAGGTAAAGAGATGATAGACTACATTTATGGAAGGTTAAAGGATTTGCTGGATCACAAGGTAAGGGATGACAGTGTTTTGTGATTCAGTCTTAAGTCTGGGAAGCTTAACCTGTTCTACGAAGGCTGTAGATAGGTGGGGGCTGGTCTCTTCTCCCAGGCAACCAGCACCAGAACAAGAGGACACAGTCTCAAGCTGCACCAGGGGAGGTTCAGGCTGGATGTTAGGAAGAAATTCTTCAGAGAGAGAGAGATTGGCCATTGGAATGTGCTGCTTTGGGAGGTAGTGGAGTGACCCTCATTGGAGATGTTTAGGAGGAGACTTGATAGGGTGCTTGGTTGCATGGTTTAGTTGATTAGGTGGTATTGGATGATAGGTTGGATGCGATGATCTTGAAAGTCTCTTCCAACCTGGTTTATTCTATTCTATTCTATTCTATTCTATTCTATTCTATTCTATTCTATTCTATTCTATTCTATTCTATTCTATTCTATTCTACAGTTTCAGAGCAATCTATATTGTTGCAATTTAGTTATCCTGCAATTAGCCCCTTCAGAAAATTCAATTTAAAAACACCCAAATAGGAGTTCACAACATGAGGCTCTCAGGGCCAAAGAATTGTGGTTCTATCAATTTAATTACCTCAACTCCAGTTCAGATTGCATGTACTTTTATAAATAACCTCTCCTCCTTGAAAAATAAACAAATACACCATGTCTTTCCACTGCTTATCAGCAATATTTTCAGCCTAAACTCTGGCATAAATCTCAAGTCTGTTGACCCTCCATGGTGTTAATGTTTGTTTTTAACGGATTAGAAGCATTTTAATTTTTGCACCAGCAATAGTATCATGTTTCAAATTCCACTTATTTAGGCTTTGCTTTGTTTGGCTGTTGAAAAGGTTAGTGGTTAGTGCTCAGCACTACTGTGTAAGACTCCCTTTCTGGATGGCGGTAGGAGCAAGGAGTGCTACAGAAGCAGATCTCCACGGAGCACCCTCTAACCTTAGGGAAACAGCTCCTTTTGTGCCAGAAGGAAACACAGAATGATACAGGATTTGAAAGTGCAGGAGAAGGGGGTGGAGGTGGGGAGTCTCCTTTCTGGAAGGGTGGGAAAATGTTTTCTTTGGATTTATTTAGGGAAAAGGATAAATCCTTGTGATCTGTTTTGGAAAGGGGCAGGCGTAAAGCCTGAGAGATCTGAAATTTGACTTTTGTGCTGACTGGCAGCACTGAACTGCTCCTAAAATTCAGTTACCTAGAGACAGTAGAACTACAATACCAAATGCAGAGGGAGTCTTTCTTTAAAGAGACCATTGCACAGCATTCAGCTGGAATTTGGAAGTCATTTTACTGACAGATGATAATGGATTTCATTGTGAGCTTTGCCAGGAATCCCTATACCATTGGCTACAAGGAGAAACAAACATTCACCTCACATATGCATGCACAGGGGAGATTCCAAAAGCATCTCTCCTGAAATTAAATGCAGAGCCTTGCAAGGTTAGGGTTTTTTTCCCAGTAAACAAAACAAAACAAGTTGGTGGAGACTCTTAAATCTAAACTTATTTGCATGTATAAAGGAAGTTTGATCTGTTCTGCATGTTATGCTGGTGATAAAGAAAAGAAGCTACATACATTTGTAACTCAGCTTGACAGGAAATATTTGAATGAAGTAAAAACAGTGACTTTCCAGGCCAACACTAAATGCTTGAGCTGGAGGGAGAAGGGAATATCTACAACTTGTTTGGGCCACATTATTATGCAGGAAGGCTTAAATAGGTTAGGTCTATTGATCTGTGTGTATACTGGCCTGGGATCAGAGGGCAGGCCTTGCCATGTGGCAAATGGACTGGTCTGAATCACAGAATCAGAGAACAGTAGGGGTTGGAAGGGACCTCTGAAGATCATCTTGTCCAACCTCCCTGCTAGAGCAGGATCATCTAGAGTAAATCACACAGGAACACATCTAGGCAGCTTTGGAATGCCTCCAGGGACACAGACTTCACAACCTCTCTGGACAGCCTGTTTCAGTGCTCTGCCACCCAAAAAAGGGAAGACTTTTTTCCTTGATGATTGTGTGGAACCTCCTGTGTTCCAGTTTGTCTCCACTGGCCTATGTCCTGTCACTGGACACGACTGAGAAGAGTCTGGCTCCATCCTCGTGACAATGGATCTTTAGATACTGATAAGCATTAATGAGATCCCCTCTCAGTCTCCTCCAGGCTAAATAGCTCCAAGCCTCTCAGCCTTTCCTCATAGGCAGATGCCCCATTCCCCCTCACCATGTCAGTGCCTCTCTGCCAGACTCTCTCCAGCAGTTTCTTGAACAGGGGAGCCCAGTACTGGATGCAGTATTCCAGATGAGGCCTCAACAGGGCAATGTAAAGAGAGAGAACGTCTCTCAACCTGCTGGCTACACTCTTCTTCATGCACCCCAAGATGCCACTGGCCTTCTTGGGCATGAATTGCATTCTCTTTATAATTTGGCTGTTCCCTTTCCCTCTAGAATAATCCCTTCATGTTCCCACCACTCAGCAACTTATCTTATTAAAAAGGCCCACCACAAACTGAGGAGGAGAGTTTATTTTGTTTCATTATGGCTACAATCAAGTCTAATTCAGAAATTACTGACTTTTGTTGAAAGAAAAAAACTGTAAGTGCATCATGCCACATTCAGAAGGGGAGTGCATTCCTATATTTATACTTCACCTTAACCTTTGTCCCTTTCAGGGCACATGCACCTAGATTTTCCTGACGTAGAAATAAGCCGTCTAGCTCCTAAAGCTAAGACAGATACTTGGTCTGCATCCACAAAGCCAATGAAGTCCATGTGGGAAGCTTTATGCAAATTACACAAACAAATGTAGAGACTGAGAAATAAATTAGAAGGAATCACTTGGTGGCCAGAGCAGCAACTGCAGGCAAAGACCTCCTACATCCACACTGGTATGTGAGAGTTCAGGGAAGCTGTGGAAACACACACCATAGCTGCCAAATCTGTGTAGCTTGTGAGATGGTTGTGTCCTGCAGAGCTGCCAAACTTCAAGCAAAAGCTGCTCCCAGGCCAGATTCTGAAGTGCTATGAAGCTGGAAAGGAAAGCAAAATGAGTTTAGTGTTTTTTCCTTTCTTCATTTTGAGGGAAAAGGGGCTGCTCTCTTTAAAAAAATAAGAAAGTTTGTTTGTTTGTTTATCAATATACCTTTCTTCTTCTTTTAAGAAATAGAAGTAACATGAAGGACTGATTTCCTAAGCAGTGCTGAAGGCTATGTTAGTTGTTCTGGGAAGTTTTCTAAAGCAGGAACAGTTCTCTGAAGCCATAATCCAGGAAGCCTCCCCATTTAAGAAACACATAAATCTTATGAAAGCTTTTAAGGACTGAAGCAGAGGACTCTTTGCTCACTTCTCAGTTGAAGGTGAGAAGGTGCTCCTTACTGAAATGATCCTTTTTGCCAAATATTTGTCAAGCACTTAAGAGCTTAAAAAAAAAGGGGGGGGGGGAGGGGGGGAAGAAAGGAAGAAAGAAAGGAAGAAAGAAAGGAAGAAATAAAGGAATAAAGAAAGAAAGAAAGGAAAAAAGAAAGGAAGAAAGAAAGAAAGAAAGGAAGAAAGAAAGAAAGGAAGAAAGAAAGGAAGGAAGAAAGAAAGGAGGAAAGGAAGAAAGGAAGGAAGAAAGGAAGGAAGAAAGGAAGAAAGGAAGAAAGGAAGGAAGAAGGAAGAAGAAGAAGAAGGAAGAAAGGAAGAAAGAAGAAAGAAAGAAAGAAAGAAAGAAAGAAGAAAGAAAAGAAAGAAAGAAAGAAAGAAAGAAAGAAAGAAAGAAAGAAAGAAGAAGAAAGAAAGAAAGAAAGAAAGAAAGAAAGAAAGAAAGAAAGAAAGAAAGAAAGAAGAGAAAGAAAGAAAGAAGAAGAAAGAAGAAAGAAAGAAAGAAAGAAGAAAGAAAGAAAGAAAGAAGAAAGAAAGAAAGAAAGAAAGAAAGAAAGAAAGAAGAAAGAAAGAAAAGAAAGAAAAAAGAAAGAAAGAAAGAAAGAAAGAAAGAAAAAGAAAGAAAGAAAGAAAGAAAGAAAGAAAGAAAGAAAGAAAGAAAGGGAGAAAGGGAGAAAGGAAGGAAGGAAGGAAGGAAGGAAGGAAGGAAGGAAGAAAGAAAGAAAGAAAGAAAGAAAGAAAGAAAGAAAGAAAGAAAGAAAGAAAGAAAGAATGAAAGAAAGAAAGAAAGAAAGAAAGAAAGAAAGAGAAAGGGAGAAAAAGAAAGAAAGAAAGAAAGAAAGAAAGAAAGAAAGAAAGAAAGAAAGAAAGAAAGAAAGAAAGAAGAGAAAGAGAAACCCAAAACCCAAGCATGATTAAAATTAATTCCCCTCTCAGTCTACCAAATCCAAAACCTTTACTATTTCTTTAGTTAACTGTCATCTCCCAGGAAATCAAGTAGAGAAGACAAGAGTTTTACAACTAGCAATGTCTTTCTGCTCCCAACACTTTACTGGGGAACGAGTGCAAATGTTCTTTAAGACACCCTAAAATAAAAGGCAATCAATGTTTCTTCTTCCTGGAGGAAGCAACAAGCATACCTAATTTTTAAATAGTCCTTCTATACATTATTAAAAGTGTGGCCAGAGGAACATGCTATTGTGTCTACCTACTTTGCAGCATCAACTGTGCATGTTTGGTTAACCCTCTGTGTAAGTAACAGAATCACAGACAGGTTAGAAAGGACCTCCAGAGACCACCTACTCCATCCCCATGCCAGAGTAGGTTAGCCTAGAGCAGATTGCACAGCATCACAACCAGGGGTGTTTTCAAAGTCTCCAAAGAAGGAGACTCCATAACTTCTCTGGGCAGCCTCATCCCCTGCTCTGGCACTCTTACAGGAAGGTTTTTCTTGATGTTTAAGTGAAACCCTGTGTCGGAGACTGAGGTGTTTGGAAAAACAAGAATGTCCCAACACCATCCACCTATCACAGCTGTACTCTGAAACCCTTGTTTTGAACTGAGTTCCAAGAACTGCGAGATGGGCATCCTGTTTTTGTAGACCCTTGTTTATGTACCTTGCGCAAACTGAAGCCTGACCCCATGCATGAGCTTGGGCCCATGACAGTACTGAGCATGCATAACACCAACTGGACAGGGAAGGCAAATCCTGGGGATTCAGGATGAGCATATGGATACTGTTCTGTTGGACTTTGACTTTTGAGCCAGCAGTGTGCCCAGGTGGCCAAGAAGGCCAATGGCATCCTGGCCTGCATCAGAAAAGTGTGGCCAGCAGGAGCAGGGAGGTCATTCTGCCCCTGTACTCAGCACTAGTTAGGCCACACCTTGAGTCCTGTGTCCAGTTCTGGGCCCCTCAGTTTAGGAAGGATGTTGAGTTACTGGAATGTGTCCAGAGAAGGGCAACGAGGCTGGGGAGAGGTCTCGAGCACAATCCCTGTGAGGAGAGGCTGAGGGAGCTGGGGTTGCTTAGCTTGGAGAAGAGGAGGCTCAGAGGAGACCTTATTGCTGTCTACAGCTACCTGAAGGGAGGTTGTAGCCAGGTGGGGGTTGGTCTCTTCTCCCAGGCAACCAGCACCAGAACAAGAGGACACAGTCTCAAGCTGCACCAGGGGAGGTTTAAGCTGGAGGTGAGGAGAAAGTTCTTCCCAGAGAAAGCTGTTAGCCATTGGAATGTGCTGCTTGGGGAGGTGGTGGAGTCACTGTCCCTGGAGGTGTTCAAAAAGGGATTGGATGTGGCACTTGAAGCCATGGTTTAGTTAGTCATGAGGTGCTGGGTGACAGGTTGGACTTGATGACCTCTGAGGTCTTTTCCAACATTATTGATTCTATGATTAGCTCTTCCACAAATGGTATACCAAATTTTGCTACATGGAAATACGAGGCTTACATCTGGGCATCCCTCTTCTGTGCAGCAGGTACCCCCAACCTGCACATTGTCTCCTAGATTCTCAGTTTTCCTATTCCTCTCATCTGTGGCTTGTCAGTATAGTTGAATTACATTTGGTTTTGCTAAAAGTATACTGTCTTGAGATTGCTGCAACTTCATCTTTTAGCTATCAGAAGCAAGATGAAGCTTTTCAGATAGCTCAGTGACAACTGGGTGTTTTGCAATCCAGGCCATTTAGAAGGAACAAAGACTGCAGTTTCCCAATATATTTTATTTGTCTCTTCTCTGTTGGAGGATTTAACCAGAAGAATTTCAGTGGTCTGGTTTACAATTCAGCCTACAAGTATCTCTAGCAGCACAACCAAATGGACACAGCCAGCCAGCCAAACAGGGGAGATTTTTAGCTGACTTCACTATTGGAGAACTTATTTTAGGCTATACTGGGGCTCTTTGTAATAGAGAATATACCTCATTTCCTTCTCTTCTCTGTTTGGTAGAGTGATGGATGTAATTTTAGATAAATAGTATAACCACCCAGTGATTTGCTGTCCAACTTCAGCTTGACTTGCCATCTGCTGCAGCATCCAACCACAAGAAACAACTTATCTAGATGTGCTTACTAAGATGGAAATCAGAACAAAATCATTTATTTCAAATAATCCTTACACATCCAAGCAAACACACAATGGACAGGCTGGCTCACAGTTCTCACAGCTATTGTCCATGTTCTTGGTGCCATTTGTAGGCTGACATCAATCTTGCTGGTTTTCAACCTTCCTAACTATCTCGACCACAGAGATCCAAGTATGAGCATAATGAAGCTGTTGCCATCTCCCACAGACATCACAGCAGTGCACATTTCTAACCATACCATCAGGACACACGTTGTCCCGGTTTGAGGCCAGGCAGATCTTTTGCTTCCCACCAGGGCAGAAAAATGAGGCTCACACAAATGGCTTGCAGAAGCGATGGAAAGTTTAAATGGAAAAGCAGTGAGTGTTTTACAGAGAGCTACAAGCATAAAAACAAAGATGTCCATACAGAGTCCCCTTACAGCATACCCAGAAGCCTCCCAAAACATTTCCCTTCTCCCTACCTGAAGGTACACCCAAAACCCCCAGGGCTCTTTCTTCCCACTCCACTGCTAGGCTGGTCTCAAGACTGGCCAGGTCTGAGACTGCCCCCACCCCCACCCCCACCCCCCTCCTGGCATTAGGCCTAGCCTAAGAGGCCTTGAGATAACTCATCTTCCATTACCAGATTGGGAGCATCTCCCATGGGAGCAGCAAGGGAAGAAAGTGTTAGACCTTGCTGATAGAGTCATAGGGAGCAGGACATTATGGGTATGAAATACACAGCTTCCTGTGTCTACCTACTGGGCTGGACACTCGGGTCACCAGAGGTGTATCTTGTGTGGCAGCAACAGAAGGCACTTTGCCTAAACTGCCACACAGGTGCACAACCCACTCCTGGTCCTGCTGAAGCTTATATCCAGCCCTGAAAACTGAGCCCGGAAAAATCAGGTGGGTTGCTCATTATATTTAGCACCGTTATCTGTCCCTTCTGCCCCATCTCTCTGTTCTGTTCTGCTGCATCAACTGGTGAGCCTGTCCCATTCCTCATTCCCATGCTCTCCCTGTGCTCCTCAGCAGGCACAAGCTGCACATCGATGACTTCCACCGCAGAACAAGAGTATGCCTGTTTCTGTGAACAATTGAAAACTGATATTATATTTTTTTTTCTGGACAACCAAACCTCAAAAAGAGAAAAATGGACACCAGCCAAGAAACAGGGTGGGAGGGGGAGAATGTTTACGGGTGCTGGCAAACATAACATGCAGCTTTCCTGTGTTATATACATCACTGTCTGCAAACCCAGGGAAGATACCCTTCTGCAAACTGAGATGATAGAGACTTGGCTGTTATGCCCCCTATGAACCTGAACTCTTATTTCTCCACTAAACCAATTAAAGATCTTTTATTCAGCACATACACTAGGCCAGTATCATCCCAGGATGAAAATCTGACTGAAGCAGTAGCACAGCAGGGCTTTAAGGCTCTGACGAAACGATACATAGAGACTTGGAAGCTCCAGGCAGTGCTGGTCGGTACAGAGGGGTGGGGGGAGGGCAGCATGTGGTTTGGGATATTTTCACCAAATGTTAAATCACACAGAATATTTCACTCGTCTCCAGTGTGAGATCACGACATGACTCCTCTGTAATGAATTCTTTATCTTGGCAGCTCTCCTGCTTTCTCCCAACTGTGCCTCCCTCTCCCCTTCTGGTCCCAGCGTAGTAACATATGGTAGTATTTGGGGAGTGATTTGGGGCTGGGAGCAGGGCTGGTCGCCCACACCTGTGCATTCCCCTGCCTCAGGCCACAGCCAGCGCCGTGGCCCCAGCTCACTGCTTCGCCCGGGCGCAGGGGACTGCTTTTGCGCAGCCTTCGGGCTGTGACATTTCATGTGATGGTTTGTGGGACCCTGCGCGGCCCGCCACCGTTCCCCCGGAGCAGTCCCAGTGCCCATCGTGGGCAGCTCTGCCGGAGCCCTCTCTCCTTTGGAGGCGGCTCCAGGTAGCGGCGGCAGTCCGCCCGCCCGCGTCGCAAGCGATAAGCGAAACCGGCACAGCTGCCGCCGACCCACCAGGTGCCCCTCGCTAGCACACTGCGGCGCGGCGAGGCGACGCGAGATGGCCGCCGACAGCCGCGGAGCGGCTCCGCCGAGCACAGAGGCGCCCCCGGGCAGGCACGGGGACCCCAAGCGGAGAAGCGCAGCCGCAGCCGGCGGGCTGGAGCGGGCCCGCACGGCGCGAGCCACCCGGGGCTGGCGCGGCCGGAAGGCGTCGGCCTCGCGGGAGCCGGTCGCCACGGCGACGCTTGGTTGGTGCCTGCCCGCCGGCCCGCACCGACATGGGCCCCAAGCGGCCCAAGACCAGCGCGGTCGCCTCGGCGGGGGCTGAGGTCAACAGCTGGGAGGCTGCGCTGGTGGCCGCCCCCTTCGAGGAGGTGAAGGCAGGCGAGGGGCAGGGCAGAGACTGTCCGGGGCACAGCGGGGCGGGGAGACCCTGGGGCGGCCTGAATGTGGTGGCGGCTGGGCTCGAGGCGGCCCTGGCCGCTGGCCTCGCCCGGCCGGTTGGCTAAGTGTCACTGCTGGGGGATACCCAGGGTCGGGACTCGGGACGGTGAACCGTCCCGGCAGGCGGTGGAGTTGCTCCTTCTTTGCCCCCCTTTCGCCACTGAGCAGCTGCTCGGCGGGTTTCTTGCTTTTCTTCCTCGGCACCTTCCTGGGGCTCTGGGTGCCAAGTTCCAGCTGGGAGTGAACTTTTTACAGACTGCTGAGCAGCGAGGTTTGGCGGAGGTGCTGACACAGCATTAACTGCAGCGCTGAAAATGGGAGGCTGTAGTTTTAGTTTTCCCGCTTGAGTCTCTGCAGTTAAAAAGGCACCTTTTCTTTTTTCCTTTTCTCTCTTCCTTTTCTCTTTTTCCCCCTTTTCTCTTTTTTTCCCCCTTTTCTCTTTTTTTCCCCCTTTTCTCTTTTTTTCCCCCTTTTCTCTTTTTTTCCCCCTTGTCTCTTTTTTCCCCCTTTTCTCTTTTTTCCCCCTTTTCTCTTTTTTCCCCCTCTTTTTTCCCCCCCTTTTCTCTTTTTCCCCCCTTTTCTCTTTTTTCCCCCCTTTTCTCTTTTTTCCCCCCTTTTCTCTTTTTTCCCCCCTTTTCTCTTTTTTCCCCCCCTTTTCTCTTTTTTCCCCCCTTTTCTCTTTTTTCCCCCCTTTTCTCTTTTTTCCCCCCTTTTCTCTTTTTTCCCCCCCTTTCTATTTTTTCCCCCCTTTTCTCTTTTTTACCCCCCTTTTCTCTTTTTTCCCCCTTTTCTCTTTTTTCCCCCTCTTTTTTCCCCCCCTTTTCTCTTTTTCCCCCTTTTCTCTTTTTTTTCCCCCTTTTCTCTTTTTTTCCCCCTTTTCTCTTTTTTTCCCCCTTTTCTCTTTTTTCCCCCTTTTCTCTTTTTTCCCCCCTTTTCTCTTTTTTCCCCCCTTTTCTCTTTTTTCCCCCCTTTTCTCTTTTTTCCCCACTTTTCTCTTTTTTTCCCCCTTTTCCCTTTTTTTCCCCCTTTTCCCTTTTTTTCCCCCTTTTCTCTTTTTTTCCCCCTTTTCTCTTTTTTTCCCCCTTTTCTCTTTTTTTCCCCCTTTTCTCTTTTTTTCCCCCTTTTCTCTTTTTTTCCCCCTTTTCTCTTTTTTTCCCCCTTTTCTCTTTTTTTCCCCCTTTTCTCTTTTTCCCCCCTTTTCTCTTTTTTTTTCCCCCTTTTCTCTTTTTTTTTCCCCCTTTTCTCTTTTTTCCCCCTTTTCTCTTTTTTCCCCCTTTTCCCTTTTTTTTCCCCCTTTTCTCTTTTTTTCCCCCTTTTCTCTTTTTTTCCCCCCTTTTCTCTTTTTTCCCCCCTTTTCTCTTTTTTCCCCCCTTTTCTCTTTTTTCCCCCCTTTTCTCTTTTTTCCCCCCTTTTCTCTTTTTTCCCCCCTTTTCTCTTTTTTCCCCCCTTTTCTCTTTTTTCCCCCCTTTTCTCTTTTTTCCCCCCTTTTCTCTTTTTTCCCCCCTTTTCTCTTTTTTTCCCCCCTTTTCTCTTTTTTCCCCCCTTTTCTCTTTTTTTCCCCCTTTTCTCTTTTTTTCCCCCTTTTCTCTTTTTTTCCCCCTTTTCTCTTTTTTCCCCCCTTTTCTCGTTTTTCCCCCTTTTCTCTTTTTTTCCCCCCTTTTCTCTTTTTTTCCCCCTTTTCTCTTTTTCCCCCCTTTTCTCTTTTTCCCCCCCTTTTCTCTTTTTTCCCCCCTTTTCTCTTTTTTCCCCCCTTTTCTCTTTTTTCCCCCCTTTTCTCTTTTTACCCCCTTTTCTCTTTTTACCCCCTTTTCTCTTTTTACCCCCTTTTCTCTTTTTACCCCCTTTTCTCTTTTTACCCCCTTTTCTCTTTTTACCCCCTTTTCTCTTTTTTCCCCCCTTTTCTCTTTTTTCCCCCCTTTTCTCTTTTTTTTTCCCCCTTTTCTCTTTTTTTTTCCCCCTTTTCTCTTTTTTCCCCCTTTTCTCTTTTTTCCCCCCTTTCCCTTTTTTTCCCCCTTTCCCCTTTTTCCCCCTTTTCCCATTTTTTTCCCCTTTTCCCTTTTTTTCCCCCATTTCCCTTTTTTTTCCCCCCTTTTCCCTTTTTTTCCCCCCTTTTCCCTTTTTTTCCCCCTTTTCCCTTTTTTTCCCCCTTTTCCCTTTTTTTCCCCCTTTTCCCTTTTTTTCCCCCTTTTCCCTTTTTTTTCCCCCTTTTCCCTTTTTTTCCCCCTTTTCCCTTTTTTTCCCCCTTTTCCCTTTTTTTCCCCCTTTTCCCTTTTTTTCCCCCTTTTCCCTTTTTTCCCCCCTTTTCCCTTTTTTCCCCCCTTTTCCCTTTTTTCCCCCCTTTTCCCTTTTTTCCCCCTTTTCCCTTTTTTCCCCCTTTTCCCTTTTTTCCCCCTTTTCCCTTTTTCCCCCCTTTTCCCTTTTTTCCCCCCTTTTCCCTTTTTTCCCCCTTTTCCCTTTTTTCCCCCTTTTCCCTTTTTTTCCCCCTTTTCCCCTTTTTTTCCCCCTTTTCCCCTTTTTTCCCCCTTTTCCCTTTTTTTCCCCCTTTTCCCTTTTTTTCCCCCTTTTCCCTTTTTTTCCCCCTTTTCCCTTTTTTTCCCCCTTTTCCCTTTTTTTTCCCCCTTTTCCCTTTTTTTCCCCCTTTTCCCTTTTTTCCCCCTTTTCTCTTTTTTCCCCCTTTTCCCTTTTTTTCCCCCTTTTCCCTTTTTTTCCCCCTTTTCCCTTTTTTTCCCCCTTTTCCCTTTTTTTCCCCCTTTTCCCTTTTTTTCCCCCTTTTCCCTTTTTTTCCCCCTTTTCCCTTTTTTTCCCCCCTTTTTTCCCCCTTTTCCCTTTTTTTCCCCCTTTTCCCTTTTTTTCCCCCTTTTCCCTTTTTTTCCCCCTTTTCCCTTTTTTTCCCCCTTTCCCTTTTTTTCCCCCATTTCCCTTTTTTTACCGCTTTTCCTTTTTTTCCCCTATTTTCCTTTTTTGCCCCTATTCACCATTTTTTCCCCTTTTGACTTTTTTTCCCCCTTTTCCCATTTTTTACCCCTTTTCCCTTTTTTTCCCCCTTTTCCCTTTTTTTCCCCCTTTTCCCTTTTTTTCCCCCTTTTCCCTTTTTTCCCTTTCACAGAGTGTTGCAATCCAAGGGCATATTTAGGTTTCCATGTTCCATGTACATACAGTAATAAATCTTAACTTGCAAGAAGCGATTTGGTTTTAAAAATAGGGTTGTAATTTAGCAGACAACAATATTTATCTAGTGTGTGTTTATGTAGCACCGCTCCTGCAAGTGAGACAAATTACTTCCTTGGCTGCCTTGTTCGGTGGGTTCCTGTGTGCTCTGTTTAAAAAAACAAACAAACAACAAAACAAAACAAAAAAATCCGGGGTGCTTTTTGTTGTTACTGCTTTGTTTTGGGTTGTGTGGTTTTGTTGTGTTGTGGGTTTCTTTTTAACATGCCAGCTGCCCTGGTTAAGTATGAGGACTTTTGAATCCAGGAAGAAGCTTTTAAACTGACTACACGATTTTCCCCCAAATGCCACAGGTGTGCAAAAATCTTTTAATACTTGCTTTTTATTTGGTAGTAACCATGTAGTACAAGTTTAGCCAAACAACCACTAAGCTCCTCAGCTAAGGCAGTTACTACCCATTTTTCCCTGGAATGTTGGGGGGGGGTTCTTCAGTAGAATTTAAAGGATCTTGAGCCATTTTTTGCTTGTGAATCTTGCCCGAACTCCAAGAGAACATGTCTGAAGCATGGGAAAGGGGGTAGAGGTTCAATCTTCATCACCTACTCAGTTCTTGATGTTTCTCCTGTGCTTACTAGTAATGTGCCAATTAGAGATTTATTTTTTTCTTTATGGCAGTGTTTATTATGGTTGTGGATATTGTCGAGTGAATTCACTGAACAAAGTGCTTTGTTTACTCTGCTGCTCCTACGTACAGTTTATTGTATTTGTTAAATGCAAACTATTATGTTGAAGTATTTTTAAAGGTAGGAAATGAAATGTTCAAAATTTAGGAAATGCCAGGATTAGGATTATTCAGGACCACACATTGAGACCGATGGAAAGAAATGTCAAATATGTTCACTGAATGGGGCAAGAGTTCTGTAGGAAAAAAGAAGAGATCACCTTATTAAAGGTTGTAATGCCTATACCCATGGGGGCTGAATTAAGATTCCATGGTCCCTTAATTCTGGTGTTGTCCAACTGTGTTGTGCTCCAGTTAAATTAATTCCACTTTTTCTGTCTTGCTGTTAGTGGGCAGAGCCTTGGGAGCTTGAGGAAAAGCCGTCTGCCTGCTGCGGTCAGCTTGAACTCGGGGTTCTGTGATGCTGGGCAGCTGCTAAAATTTCTTATTGCAAGAAAATTTTTATTTGGTTCTTTTGGGCAGGAACAGACTCAGTGCAAACAGATGCTGGCAATTTTATTTTTTTTTTTCCTGAGCATGTGTGAATCAAGATTCATCAAGTAGGACCAAATGTGGGTATACGTAACGTAAATAAACGTGCTCTGTAACGGCACATCTTTGACACAGCTATGACTGTGGCCCCAAATTTAGTTCCTTTCTCTTAAGTGTAGAGGGGATTGAGTATCTTAATTACTTAATCACATAAGGTTTTTTGCTAAAGCATAAACATGATGTTTAAAAACCAGCTCTCATTCTGTAAATAGTCTAACCAGGCTCTCCCTCCCTCCCTCCCTCTTCTCAGGCCAGTAATCTCGGCATGCAGGGTTTAAATTCAAATGCCTAAAGGTCAGGAACTGAAAGCAGCCTGTAAGAGGAAATGTTGAACAACTTTCAAGTGTAGGTGCCATCAGACACAGTGCACAAAATTATTTCTTACTCCTCCTCAGCATTCTATGTGATGTGCCATATGATTCTGAAATTATTTGGGAGGTGACAGCAACTCCTGTCAATGGAATTTCCTCATAACTAACGAGTAAGGAGTTTTTACTTCTTGTGTCAGTTTGGAGAGTATTCTTTCTCTCTAGTGTAGTCAAAGGGGATTTACTAGAACTGCTTTTAAATTGTACCAGGTAGACTGAGCAATGAAATTTTTACATTTTAATGTGTATTTATGACTTAGAATATTTTATTAGTTTGATCTAATAAAAGGAGTCATTTTAGCCCTGGCGTTAAGACTTTTATGGACGGCTGTGCTAACTGGAATATTTAAATGGTATTTACTAACCAAATAACTGCCTTTACTACATGCACTGTAAAAACTGGCAAACAGACAATTTAAAAACATGCACAGAGGATTTGTGGATATTTATTTATTTTTTGCAGAGCCTCTCGTGGTTTCTGTGCATCTCTTGGCTTCTGATGCGCTGCACAGAAGAAATGGAACTGCAGGTTGCATTTGCATTCAGATGTCAAAACATTTTGATTGGGTTCACTGCTGAATTAAATTCCAGAATGTAAATTAAGATTCTTAGTTAGTTTTAAACTAACTTTATGTGGGTAAGTGGCAACATTTGCTAAGTGAAAGGACAAACAAAGCTCTTGATTGAGGTAACTTACTATATGCTCTAATTAGCTAGCATAAATAAATGTGGCAACTGGAAGCCAGGCTGTACTGTGACTTCACAGCTATGTGGATGACATCTATTGTCATTTTAGGGCCTGAAAATTGGACTGAAATGAGACCTAAACCAATTAAAAATGTTCTGAATAGGATGGCTAAATAGGGATTACTGTTACACTGCTTCCTCTTTAGGGCCTGAAAATTGGACTGAAATGAAACCCAAACCAACTAAAAATATTCTGAATAGGATGGCTAAATAGGGATTACTATTTACACTGCTTCCTCTTCAGAGAGGAACTAACATTCAGTTGAGCTTTGATGCTCTAACCTGCCCAGACTATACAGCAAAAGCTCAGAATCCACTAGTAATCAATTGGCAAATAATGAAAGTGGGCTTGCAGATTTCTGAGCAGTGATGGCCTGCACACTCACTACTTTGGGGCTACAAAAAAATTGCTGATGAGCAGCCATTCACAGTCATGTCAGCTGTAAACACTGATTTACAGGCTTCCTCTTTGTTGAAAGCAAAGAGTGCTAGAGGTAGTATCACACTGAGTGTTCATAAATCACTAATAAACCTCATTATTTCTGAGGCATTAGTTAAAAATCGGGAGATTAAGGAACTCACGTTGTTTGATGTTCAAATGTTAGGAGTTTCAGTTGTCAAAAGTTTCTCATCAGCCATTACAGTTAAATTTTCAATAGTCCTGTAGTGAAATTAACCTGCTAGTTCTGGCTCTAAGAAAACAAAACCCACCACCAAAACAACTCCTGACAAAACCCACAAACACACAACCCCCAAGCCCCCCATTATAGACCACAAAAATGGGTAATGATGCAAAATGGCAGATCCTTAAATTGCCTGGATGAGAGGCAGTGTGGATGAGGTGGCTGCTTCATAGGGGTTTTTTTGTGGCCAAGAAGCTCTAGAAACTGGTATTGGAAAAATAAACAATATACCTGACTTGTTCAGATGTGTTCTGTGAACAGTTGCCCTGTTGTGTCTAGGAAATGAAGCAGAGAAAATAAGGTATGTTTAAAAAGGAAACAGAAATTTGAGAGCTACATCTGCTTTTTCCTTCAATCTGAATTGAAGGTAGAGATTTTTTAGTGCCTTTTTTTTTTTTCTTTAACATACCTGTGTAGGCTGTGTGTGGTGGGGTTTAGCAGTTGGAAAAGATCACTTTACAGAGGGACACAGCAGAGGCTTGAGAACAAAATCGGGAGAAGATGAGATACCGTCTGTGTTTTGTAGAAAAGAGGGGTTTGGGAAACTGCAAGCTGCTTCCGTGGAGTTTTCAGGGTTACCTGGATCCTGCTGGGATTGGAGCCTCTTCACCTGAGGGACATACAAGCATCCCACCTAGGTGGTTATTTTGAGCATGGAGAAGACTGGTTCAAGTCTTGACGTGGCCAAGATGGCAAGGACAACAGTGTCATTTTTGGCAGTGGTTTCCAGTGATAGTGGTCTGACCTCCTCTGTTTCAGTTTGTTTATGGAGTATTCAGTTCCCAATGCCACATTTCCATCCTTTTTAAATTAATTTATTTTTTTCCTTCCTTCATTAATGTTTGAATCAACATTGTTGGTTCTGGGAAGTACCTGCTGGGTGCATATCGCTCCTCTTTGTTCACAGTACGTAGAGCTTGGTTTGCACTCCCAATGGTAGCCTCCCTAGACTGTTTCAATGCTTTTCCAGTAGTTACTTTTATGGTTTTCTCTACCCTGTTCTTTAAGCTTGGAACTTTGTTTGGGGTAGCCTTAGGGGCACTAACCTACCCTCTTTCAGATCCTTACTCAGGTCTCACTTCTACAATAATATTTGAAAGAATTAAACTAAGTAGAGGAGCAGTTGTATATTGAGGGAGAAAATATTTTTAAAGTAACCATAGACATTTTACTACATTTCCTTCTCATTTTTAAGTTGTGATTTTAGGTGGTGAGCTGTAGAAGCAGGGTCTGTTTCTTCTCTATCCTTTCAGTGCCTTGAACATTAAGGATAGTGTTACAGCATTGATAATATAAGGGCAATATTGCCCCCCCAAAAAATCATTTTAAGGTCAGAAGAGAGCACAATCAGTTAAACACCTTAAACTACATACTCACACTGCACATTCACTGTCCTTACTGACTCCAGTTGCTGTTCTTCATGTTCAGCGTTCCTGAAAAATGATCTTTGAGGGCTTCAAAATTGGTGAGTTTAGAAATAGATGGCATGCTATCACTTACTCTGGGAATTTTGGATCACTATTCCCTGTTAAAGTGTATGGATCTGTTTCTGGTATTTATGTAGCTTCAGTTCTGAGTCACTGCAGCTTTTTAACGTTTTTTTTCCTTCCTTTTGCAGCTAGGGAGGTATGGATTATCTCTAATACTGTTTACATGTCCATATAAAAGACCTTGTCTCAAGTTGCACATAATTCTGTAGAATTAAGTTAGGCAGGGTTATTATTTTCACTATGAGTTATCTTGTAGAGGCTCATTCCATGTATTTTATAATACCTTAGCCAGTGTTTGCCCTGTGCTATAAATATCCTCATAGTTATTTTGTGGAGAAGCTTTAACAGCTTTTGTCTTTGTAGCAGAGAATTTAAGGGGAGAGAAGATGTGGCACACTGATGTCAAGTGCATACTTTGTGCTGAGGGCATATATCACAGTATCACAGGATAACTAAGGTTGGAAGAGACCTCGAGGATCATCAAGTCCAACCTGTCTCCACAGACCTCATGACTAGACCATGGCACCAAGTGCCACGTCCAATCTCCTCTTGAACACCTCCAGGGACGGTGACTCCACCACCTCCCTGGGCAGCACATTCCAATGACAAACGACTCGCTCGGTGAAGAACTTTCTCCTAACCTCGAGTCTAAACCTCCCCTGGCGCAGCTTGAGACTGTGTCCCCCTGTTCTGGTGCTGGTTGCCTGGGAGCAGAGACCAACCCCTTCCTGGCTACAGCCACCTTTCGGGTAGCTGTAGAGGGCAATGAGGTCACCCCTAAGCCTCCTCTTCTCCAGGCTGAACAATCCCAGCTCCCTCAGCCTCTCCTCACAGGGCTGTGCTCAAGGCCTCTCCCCAGCCTTGTTGCCCTTCTCTGGACACATTCAAGTGTCACGATGTCCTTCTTAAACTGAGGGGCCCAGAACTGGACACAGGACTCAAGGTGTGGCCTAACCAATACAGAGTCCAGGGGCACAATGACTTCCCTGCTCCTGCTGGCCACACTATTTCTAATGCAGGCCAGATATATCTGGGAGAGATATAGATATATAGATACATAGATAGATATATATCAGATAGATAGATAGATATGAGAGTGTGTTTGGATGAATCCTAAAGGTTCGGTGGTTTTTGTTTGAATAAAATAGAATTAACCAGGTTGGAAAAGACTTTAGAGATCATCAAGTCCAACCTATCACCCAACACCATCTAATCAACTAAACCATGGCACCAAGTGCCTAATCCAGCCTCTTCCTAAACACCTCCAGTGATGGTGACTCCACCACCTCCCTGGAGACCACATTCCAATGGCCAATCTCTCTTTCTGAGAAGAACTTCTTCCTAACATCCAGCCTAAACCTCCCCTGGCACTTGGTTTTGTGTTGGGTTTTTTGGTTGGTTGGTTGGTTTGGTTTTTTTGTATAATCCATTTTTCACAAGTAGGATTGTGGTGGGTTTAGGCTATGCCTTTAAAATTTAGCTGCAGATTTCGAGTAGAAAAGTAGAAAAATATAAATAAATCACTGTTGGGTGTAAAAAGGAAAACAAAAGATGATTCTAAACAAATTCATTGGACAAATGTCTGGGATAAGAGTCGCTGTATCCTAACAACTCTTCACATTTCACTTCCATTCCCATTCCTTTTCTCTTCTCCTCTGATCTTGGCTGTTGTGCTTTGCCTGTGTGAAGATAACACTTCTGGCTGACCTAGAGATAAGAACTAACACTGCTTTCTCCCAGCTCCTCTCTTTTTCTCTCTCTGGTATGAGGGGGGGAGGGAGGCTTTGGTGGGGCAGTGGAGCAGCTTCCCTGACCTCTTTTGGACCAGAGTGGGGTTTGTGTTGTTTGCTAATTGTAAATCCCTGTATAATATTGTAACTCCTGTCTATTTTGTACATATTCATTGCATATTGTAGTTTTTGCTTGTAAATACAGCTTTCATTTGTTTCTAACTGAGTTAGTCTGGCTAAAGTTAATGCTGGGGGGAAATTTCAACCCACCACAAGGATTTATCTTGATGTTTTGCTTTGGTGCTTTGTTAGATGTTTTGAAGCTGGTGCCCAGAGTGGAAATCAGGAAGATTGTTCCCCTGTTACTTGAAGTGCCTTTTCAAGGAAGGCCTAAGTATCATGAAGGAGAGCCTCCTTGCTCAAATGTATACCCTGAAAATGCCAGAGAGAGAAGTATTAAAGGTTTGGAGTAGGAATCTAAGGATGGAGAAAGCTGGAAGTGGGATCACACAATGAAACTAGAGGCTAGCTGGATAAGAGCTAGAATAGCAAGTAACAGATGTGAGATTCATTAGAGGTGGTGGAAATCAGATAAGGAAAAGAGAGTGGGAATGGAAAGAGAAATGAGCTGGGGACAGTGTGAGCAAGGGATGGAAGGATCAAAAAGAACTATAAGGAAGACAGATTTTACAGGTGTCATTGTTGCAGGATTAAGTTAATCAGTGGTAAGCAGGTCTAATTTGTGGGCATGAAGATCCTAGCATGTTTTCAGGAGGAACCAAAAAAGAGATAAGGCAGAGGTTTTAGGATTCTGTTAGAAATTTCTTCACATATCTGGAGACCTGCAGGAATCTGTGGGAACAGGCTGCCCAGAGAAGTTGTGGAATCTCCTTCTCTAGAAACTTTCAAGACCCATGTGGATGTGCCCTGTGTGACCTGCCCTAGGCAATCCTGATTGGGCAGTGGGGTTGGACTTCATGATCTGCAGATATCCCTTCTAACCCTTACCATTCTATGATTTTATGGTGCTGCTGGACCATGATCCCCCTGGTATCAAGAATAGAACCTGACATTTCCTGAGTCTTCTTGTGCTGTCAGCATCTGTCTATGATACTTGCTGGGCCTTGTTCCCCTCTGAAGTGGACAGCATAGTAGTTATCAGGTGCTCCATTAGCTCATGCCACCACTGGATGGTTGCTCTCAAAGCTCTGTTTCTGCTGGCAAGCCTTGGGAACACTAAGATACTGCCACATGAGTTCTGAAGGCCTCGAAAATGATGCCTTTTCACCCAAGTATGGACATCTAAATGCTCTTAATTCAAAGAATAGTAAAGTTTTTGTGTCCAACTCTTGGCATCTCTACGATGACAACTTGAACTTGAATTCAAGTTAACTGCAACTCCTATGCACCTCTTGATAACATCTAGCTCCTTCACAGCGCTGTGCACTATACTGGCAACTTTAGGCAGGAGGAGTTACCATTCCATATCCCCTCCCAACTAGAAAGGGGAGGAGAAAAAAGTAACAGTACAAAAATGGGTGTACTTAGTGCCATCCCCACACAAGGCATTGCTGCCACCTGCTGCCCCAGGTCAGTTTGGCACTCACACATCCATTCCATCGTGTTTGCATACTCCTAGAGCATCAGGGATCTGTTTGTGCTTCCTGCATCTTGTAATTTAAAAAAAAAAAGCTTAATGCTGCTTTTGTGCTGCTGTAAAACAAAGTTTATGGTGTGTGGAACCGTAGGGGTCCTATTGGATACTGTATCTCCTCTGTAGCTACTTGCAGTTTTGGAAGATGGGTGGTGGGTTAAAGTTTCCCCCCCCTCCCCCAGCATTAACTTTGCCAGACCAACTCAGTTAGAAGCAAAGGAAGCTGAATTTGCAAGCAAGATCTACAGTCTGCAATGGAATGCAATGGATGTGCACAAAACATACAGGAGTTACAATATTATACAGATATTTACAATTAATAAACAGCACAAGGATCCTCCTGGACAGGGACCAAGGGAAGCTACTAGCTTCTCCCTCCCTGCCCTTAACCCCTGTACAAAAGGGACAAGAGAAAGGAGCAAAGAAGTTAGACTTAGCCAAGGCCAGCCAAAAGCAGGTTATCACTCCCAAGCGAAGCAAAACCAACCAGAGATCAAAAGAGAAGAGGAAAAGGGAAGAATTGTTATGGTACAGCTCCTCTTATTCCAGATATTTACCCAATGAATTTGTTTACAAAAGTCTTTTGTTTTCCTTTTTACACCCAAGAGTGATTTATTTCTATTTTTCTACTTTTCTGCTCAAAATCTGTAACTAAATCTTAAAGGAACAGCCTAAAACCACCATGACAGTGACCTAGGTAATATTTCTGTCTCTCTTGTTTCCCTGAATATTCTTTGTCTTAAAAATGGCATGTGTGTATAATCATATCATGTCATATCCATGTGATGTTCTGCTTTGTTACCTAGGAGAATGACAAACTGTTTCCCTCCATTCAAGCATTTACTAGTTTGAAACTTAGAATCATAGAGTCAATAAGGTTGGAAAAGACCTCAAAGATCATCAAGTCCAACCTGTCACCCAACACCTCATGACTAACTAAACCATGGCACCAAGTGCCACATCCAATCCCCTCTTGAACACCTCCAGGGATGGTGACTCCACCACCTCCCTGGGCAGCACATTCCAATGGCTAACAACTCTCTGTGTGAAGAACTTTCTCCTCACCTCCTGCCTAAACTTCCCCTGGCACAGCTTGAGACTGTGTCTTCTTGTTCTGTTGCTGGTTACCTGGGAGAAGACACCAACACCCATATATTCAGTGACAGTTATACAGTTACTCAAAATCCATCTCCAATCCAGGTGCTAACTGAAATGTCAGCTCTGCCAGCGGCATTTGAAAGTTACTTTACCTTTTTGTAATGCTAATGCAGCGTCTGCCTGCCAGAAGGTTTGTAGAGGTTCTTCGTAGGCATTTGCATTTCCCATAGTATTATGCTGCCACCTCATGGCAGAAAGAATTGGAACACAGGAGAATGTGGGGGTTTGGGGTTGGATAGAGTTTATTGGTGATCTGGACAAGGGGATTGAGTCCACCATTAGTAAATTAGCAGATGACACCAAGTTGGGAGCAGGTGTTGATCTCTTAGAGGGTAGAAGGGCTCTGCAGAGGGACCTTGACAGGCTGGACAGATGGACAGAGTCCAACATGATGGTATTCAACAAGTCAGGATCTCAGGTAGTGATAGGACTAGGGGGAATGGAATGAAGTTGGAGGTGGGGAGATTCAGGCTGGAGGTGAGGAGGAAGTTCTTCCCCATGAGAGTGGTGAAGCCGTGGAATGGGTTGTCCAGGGAGGTGGTTGGGGCCCCGTCCCTGGAGGTGTTTAAGCCCAGACTGGATGAGGCTCTGGCCAGTCTGATCTAGTGTGGGGTGTCCCTGCCCATGTCAGGGGGGTTGGAACTAGATGATCCTTGAGTTCCCTTCCAACCCTGACTGATACTGTGATACTAAGTCCAAGTGCCAGGTGCTGCACTATGGTCACAACAACCCCATGCAGTGCTACAGGCTGGGGTCAGAGTGGCTGGAGAGCAGCCAGGCAGAAAGGGACCTGGGGGTACTGCTTCACAGTAGGCAGCAGTGTGCCCAGGTGGCTAAGACGGCCAATGGCATCCTGGCCTGCATCAGAAAAGTGTGGCCAGCAGGAGCAGGGAAGTCATTGTGCCCCTGTACTCTGCACTGGTTAGGCCACACCTTGAGTCCTGTGTCCAGTTCTGGGCCCCTCAGTTTAAGAAGGACATTGAGACTCTTGAACGTGTCCAGAGAAGGGCAATGAGGCTGGGGAGAGGCCTTGAGCACAGCCCTGTGAGGAGAGGCTGAGGGAGCTGGGGTTGCTTAGCCTGGAGAAGAGGAGGCTCAGGGGAGACCTTCTTGCTGTCTGCAACTACCTGAAGGGAGGTTGTAGACAGGAGGGGGTTGGTCTCTTCTCCCAGGCAACCAGCACCAGAACAAGAGGACACAGCCTCAAACTGTGCCAGGGGAAATTTAGGCTGGAGGTGCGGAGAATGTTCTTCCTAGAGAGCTGTTAGCCATTGGAATGTGCTGCCCAGGGAGGTGGTGGAGTCACCATCCCAAGAGATGTTCAAGAGGGGATTGGACGTGGCACTTGAAGCCATGGTTTAGTTAGTCATGAGGTCATGAGGTTGGACTTGATCATCTTTGAGGTCTTTTCCAACCTTATTATTCTATGATGTTAGATTCTGCCAGCACCAGAACAAGAGGATGCAGTCTCAAGCTGTGCCAGGGGAGGTTTAGGCTGGAAGTGAGGAGAAAGTTCTTCCCAGAAAGAGAAATTTGCCATTAGAATGTGCTTCCCTGGAGATGTTCAAAAAGGGATTGGATGTGGCACTTGAAGCCATGGTTTAGTTAGTCATGAGGTGTTGGGTGACAGGTTGGACTTGATGATCTCTGAGGTCTTTTCCAACCTTATTGATTCTATGATTCTGTGATTAACACAGTAACGTTTAGTGTATCTTAGGAGGAGTAACCACCTCTACAGCATTGCTCCTTGAAACTGCAGGGAACCACTTTTGTTTGCTTGAGTTTTAATGCTTTACATGTTTTCTTTTGGAAAGTAGGATGACTGGAAGCCGAGCATTGCTTTCGTTGTTGGGACTAAACCTGCGGATGAGCTCCACGCCGAGGCTCTGGCTCTGGCCGTGCAGGTGCCGCTGCGGAAGCTCTTCAGCGTGGTAACACGTGATGACCTTTTCAGACAGGTATTCCAGGAAAGGGACTTTGAATAACAAACTAAACACTAGATCTCACTTCTAGGTATCAACTTCTTTTGTCTATGGTAACTATAAATTTGATGTTCAGTTTAGTTACTCTCTGGGTTTTTATGAAGTTACACTAGTTCGTGGGAGTGAACAATGGAAAAAAGAAAAACTTGCTGTATAAGCTGGTCTGCTCCCTCTAAATACTTATGGTTTGTGTGGCAGTTTAGGCGAAGTGCCTCCTGCTGCTGCCACACAAGATGCACCTCTGGTGTCATCAGTGTCCAGCCCAGTGGGTGGACACAGGGAGCTGTGTATGTCATACCCATAATGTCCTGCTGCCTATAAATCTATCAGCAAGGTTTCTCACTTCCTCTTTCTTCCTCTGCTGCTCCTGTGGGTGATGCTCCCTATCTGGTAATGGAAGGGGAGTTATCTCAAGGCCTCTTAGGCCTGGCTAGGCCTAATGCCAGGATGAGAAGGAGGAAGGGCAATCTCAGATCTGGCCAGCTGAGATTAGCCCAACAGTGGAGGTGGAGTGAAGAAGGAGCCCTGGGGGTTTTGGATATACCCTCAGGATAGGGAAATGTTTTGGGAGGCTCTTGGGTATGCTGTAAGGGGACTCTGTATGCTGTGGGGCATCTTTGTCATTATGTTTGTAGCTTCTGTAAAACACTCACTGCTTTTCCAATTAACTTTCCATCCCTTCTGCAATCCATTTGTCTGAGTCTCATTTTTCTGCCCCGGTGGGAGACCAGAGAGGCTCTGCCTGGCCTCAAACTGGGATAGTTTGTTACAGACTTTTCTTTAAGGTGCTGATCACACAAGTTCCCTCCCTAAGATACAGGAGTGCCATGAGATGCTACCTCAATCTCTTGGCTTGTGAACATAGTTTCTGCAAAAGGAAATGGTGAGTAAAATAATTTGTGTAAGCTTACAATCTCCTCACTGTGGAATGCTGTATCTCTTGCAGATCAGAGAATCAGGGAATCAAAAGGGAAAAAAGGTTAAGGATGTGCCTATGTACCATGAGGTAGGTTGAAACCATTTGCAGAGCCAGTGCTCTTTTAGACTGAAGTAAATACAGTCTACAGCTGTGTGATTGTGTTATGCATACCTGGGTAAATGAAAATCTGTTGGATGTAGCTGGTAAACACTCAACTATCAAGACGTGTGAGCTACTTTCATTTTGTGATATGAACAGTGTTCTGTTAATTAAATGAGGGCCAAGATGTCTTTATAGGGTTATGAATTTTATTATGTCAAGCATATGTTACATGGTCATATTTTGAGGGTGGTGCCACACATTACAGAAAAACTATGAATTATCACAGTATCACCAAGTTTGGAAGAGACCTCAAAGATCATCAAGTCCAACCTCTCACCACAGACCAAGTGCCACGTCCAATCCCCTCTTGAACACCTCCAGGGATGGTGACTCCACCACCTCCCTGGGCAGCACATTCCAATGGCTAACAACTCTCTCTGTGAAGACCTTTCTCCTCACCTCCAGCCTAAACTTCCCCTGGCACAGCTTGAGACTGTGCTCTCTTAGATGGTCCCACTAATTAAGTCTTGTACCTTTGTTTACGAGAGTGCAGTTCCATAAATAAAACACATCTCCATGTGCTAGTATCCATTCTAATACTCACCTTGAGTACTGTGTCCAGTTCTGGGCTCCTCAGTTTAAGGACATTGAGACTCTTGAACGTGTCCAGAGAAGGGCAACAAGGCTGGGGAGAGGCCTTGAGCACAGCCCTGTGAGGAGAGGCTGGGATTGTTTAGCCTGGAGAAGAGGAGGCTCAGGGGAGACCTCATTTCTCTCTACAACTCCCTGAAGGGAGGTTGTAGCCAAGAGGAGGTTGGTCTCTTCTCCCAGGCAACCAGCACCAGAACAAGAGGACACAGTCTCAAGCTGCACCAGGGGAGGTTTAAGCTGGAGGTGAGGAGAAAGTTCTTCCCAGAGAGAGTTGTTAGCCATTGGAATGTGCTGCCCAGGGAGGTGGTGGAGTCACCGTCCCTGAAGGTGTTCAAGAGGGGATTGGATGTGGCATTTGGTGCCATGGTTTAGTTAGTCATGAGGTGTTGGGTGACAGGTTGGGCTTTTGATGATCTTTGAGGTCTTTTCCAACCTTATTGATTCTATGATTCTGTGATGTTAGATTCCAACCTGGTTCACCTAGTGTGGTATGTCAGCAGGGTTAGAAATCAGGCTTAGTACAAAGAATACTTCCTCCTGCCTTGTTAATGTTTTACTTACAGCTTGTGAGTGGTTATAAAATGCTGTGATTAATTAGAAGATTGTTTAAAATTTTCTCAGGTAGAGTTTTATGACCCTGCAGACCTGGAGCATAAAGAATTCTGTATCCCTCTGAAAAAATCTTGTTTGGATTTTAGTTCTGCAGTGACTAATAAACTTTTTATGTGTCTCAGGGTTTGGTGGACTTTATAACAGGTCTTTTTAGTTGCAGTCTGTTTTTCTGCAATGCCAGACTACTATCTGAACAAGTCCCTTTGGAGTTATTTACCACTGACATGACTGTGAATTTTATGCAATTAACCTTCTTCATTTAGGACTAGCCTCCCAGGCAAACTCACCCTTACATTCCCTGCTTTGTAAAACCTCTTCAGTCCTACTGACAGAACAGTTTTGAAGTCTAGCTCTAAGCAGAAGCTTTGTGTGATACCTGTATTTAATTAGTAAGAGCGATTTTCCTTGTGAAGTAGATACTTATTAAATTCCAGCTGTCAGTGCTGTGTCTCATTAGCTACTTACTTTGCTCCTCAAAGACATTTTTTTTCCCTTCCCAACTTGAACAGAGAATATAAAATGCCAGTTCTGACCTTTTGCTTGGAGTCGGTTTCCGCTCTGGCTGCAGCAAATTAAGCGATCGATCTTGTTGCCACAAGCAGTAAGATCCTGCCTCTCTGGGCAGAGTTTGCTCCTGAGCATTCACTTAAAGCTTATGTGCAGTTTGTGCATTCAAAGCTTCCAGTGCAGCAGGGATAAACAAGTACAATGTTAGCACAGAGCTCAGGGTTGTGAAATGTTTCTCTGAAAGGAGCGTTTCTGTCTTCACTGCGTACAGTTCCCTGCTCTGTGGTGGGATTCAACACATTAGCATTTCCACAAATACACACTCATTTCTCATGAATGAGATGCCTGACATTTAATGGCCTTTGAACATATGACACACACATGTGTTTCAGTTTAGGGCTGGTGACATGCATAATAATGTGGTTGTTAATGGTCTTAATAGTGACACTTTTACCCATTTCATTGGTCTTGCACATTGCATCTGCTGACCTGCAGGGGTTTTAAATACAGAATCATCACCAAGGTTGGAAGAGACCTCAAAGATCATCAAGTCCAACCTCTCACCACAGACTTCATGACTAAACCATGGCACCAAGTGCCACATCCAATCCCCTCTTGAACACCTCCAGGGATGGTGACTCCACCACCTCCCTGGGCAGCACATCCCAATGGTGAACGACTCTCCCTGGTGCAGCTTGAGACTGTGTCCTCTTGTTCTGGTGCTGGTTGCTTGAGAGAAGAGACCAACCCCCTCCTGGCTACAACCACCCTTCAGGTAGTTGTAGACAGCAATGAGGTCTCCCCTGAGCCTCCTCTTCCCCAGGCTAAGCAACCCCAGCTCTCTCAGCCTCTCCTCACAGGGCTGTGCTCCAGACCCCTCCCCACCTTTGTTGCCCTTCTCTGAACACCTTCTCAACATCTTTCCTAAACTGAGGGGCCCAGAGCTGGACACAGGACTCAAGGTGTGGCCTAACCAGTGCAGAGTACAGGGGCAGAATGACCTCCCTGCTCCTGCTGGCCACACTATTCGTAATGCAGGCCAAGATGCCATTGGCTGCTTGGGCACACTGCTGGCTCATGTTCAGCCTACTATCAACCAGCACCCCTAGGTCCCTCTCTGTTTGGGAGCTCTCCAGCCACTCTGACCCCAGCCTCTAGCACTGCATGGGGTTGTTGTAGCCAAAGTGCAGCACCCAGCACTTGGATTTGCTTCAGTGCAGCAGTCCACGATGCCTACACATCAAACTTTCACGTGGTACATTGCAAGATAATTATATATCACATTGAAATAATCCCAATTGCCTATCTTATTTCCCTTCAGAGTTTCTCTCTTCTTACTGTCTTGAATTTCATATTGCTCTTATTGTACAGAGTGAAGAGGATCAGGGTAGGGTTCATGAATACGTGGCTAAAACATTTCCAAATCATAGAATCAATAAGGTTGGAAAAGACCTCAGAGATCATCAAGTCCAACCTGTCACCCAGAACCTTAGAACTAACTAAACCATGGCTTCAAGTGCCGCATCCAGTTCTTTTTTGAGCACCTTCAGAGACAGTGACTCCACCACTTCCGTGGGCAGCACATTCCAATGGCCAATTACTCTTTCTGGGAAGAACTTTCTCCACACCTTGAGCCTAAACTTCCCCTGGCACAGCTTGAGACTGTGTCCTCTTCTTTTGGTGCTGGTTGCCTGGGAGATGAGATCAATCCCCCTCCTGGCTACAACCTCCCTTCAGGTAGTTGTAGAGAGCAAGAAGGTCTCCCCTGAGCCTCCTCTTCTTCTAAACAACCTCAGCTCCATCAGCCTCTCCTCATAGGGCTTGTGTTGGAGACCTCTCACCAGCCTTAAGAATTAGGTGTCAAGCACCATTTCTGTCTCTTGAGTAACTTCAGTAGGAGTCCTGACAGGTAATTTGGTGCTAATTCCAGCACTTAATTGAATGGTGTTTGGCTGAGTCTCTCTTAAAGATGCTGTGGAAATATTTTGGAAGAGAAAATATAAAATACCAACAGATTTCATAATGAATCAAATGAATTTATCTTGCACAGTTATTTGAATGGACAAGACCTAAACTCTACAGTATGCTTGAACAAAATACCTGCATTTTGTAAGCTACATATGTATTTCTCCTTGTTCATGTAGGTGTCTGCTTTGTCAGCTTTCTCTTAAGGTTGATGTCATGTGTAATTAAGTGGTTTAGTTTCCAGACCTTGAAAACTTACCCAAGCCTAAATTCTGTGCACTGGATTTATTCATGTGGCTGATTTTTCTTTCTGTTCTTTCTTTCTTTCCTATCCTTGAGAATTCCAGTGAGACTGAGTTCAGAACCTAGGTGGATAGAAGGACTTCTAGTTATATTTTTCTTCATTTGTTGTTTTCCAATGTTGTTGGACTCACTGGAGCTGGAAACTCCTTTATGTTACCCAGGAAACTAAGAAGTGTCCTCTACAACTACCTGAAGGGAGGTTGTAGCCAGGTGGGGGTTGGTCTCTTCTCCCAGGCAACCAGCACCAGAAAAAGAGGACACAGTTATAAGCTGTGCCAGGGGAGGTTTAGGCTGGATGTTAGGAAGAAATTCTTGACAGAAAGAGAGATTGGCCATTGGAATGTGCTGGCCAGGAAGGTGGTGGAGTCACCATCACTGGAGGTGTTTAAGAAGAGACTGGGTGGGGTGCTTGGTGCCATGGTTGAGTTGATTAGATGGTATTGGATGATGGGTTGGACTTGATGATCTTGAAGGTCTTTTCCAACCTGATTAATTCTATTCTATTCTATTCTAAACCAAAGATGCTCCCAGATTAAATCAGTCTACTGCCACGCATAATACACACAGTTTTTCCATTAAAGTCCAGTTCAATTAAGTGCTTGCATATAAATCTTTATTACTTCATGCTTCATACAGCTTATTTTAAGGACTAAAAGGTTATTGGTTATAAATAGAATCCTGTATTGTTTTGCAAGTATTTTTATGGGCTCTTTTTCTTTAGGTTTTGTTGGTTGGTTTTTCTTTCCCCTAAGGTTTTGCTCTCAGAGTTCTTGTTCACCATACTTCTTGCCTTAATAGGCAATAGGCTGTAGAACAGGCAGGAGGATCATTGCATTTTCTAGGTGTAAATAAACCAGATTCCTCACATAAAATACATAACCCAAGATATTAAGAACCCATGAAGGGTTTGTGAAGTCTAGCAATTAACAAGCTTAAGTAGAAAATTTCAACTAGTTTAGCCATGAGTTAAGGGATTTAAACCAGCCTTTAAGCATTGTGGTGAATTACTGCTTTGATAGATGTGTGTGGAAGGTAAACTAGGGAAGGGAAGGGAAGGGGAAGAGGAAGGGGAAGGGGAAGGGGAAGGGGAAGGGGAAGGGGAAGGGGAAGGGGAAGGGGAAGGGGAAGGGGAAGGGGAAGGGGAAGGGGAAGGGGAAGGGGAAGGGGAAGGGGAAGGGGAAGGGGAAGGGGAAGGGAGCAGAACAGTAGAATAGAATAGAATAGAATAGAATAGAATAGAATAGAATAGAATAGAATAGAATAGAATAGAATAGAATAGAATAGAATTAACCAGGTTGGAAAAGACCTTCAAGATCATTGAGTCCAACCTATCGCCCAACACCATCTAATCAACTAAACCATGGCACCAAGTGCCTCAGCCAGGCTCTTCCTAAACACCTCCAGTGATGGTGACACCAGCACCTCCCTGCCAGCACATTCCAATAGCCAATCTCTCCTTCTGAGAAGAACTTCTTCCTAACATCCATCCTAAACCTCCCCTGGCACAGCTTGAGGCTGTGTCCTCTTGTTCTGGTGCTGATTGTCTGGGAGAAGAGACCAACCCCCACCTGGCTACAACATCTTTTCATGTGATTGTAGGCAGCAGTAAGGTCTCCCCTGAGCCTCCTCTTCTCCAGGCTAAGCAACCCCAGCTCCCTCAGCCTCTCCTCACAGGGCTGTGCTCCAAACCCCTCCCCAGCTTTGTTGCCCTTCTCTGGACACCTTCCAGCAACTCAACATCTTTCCTTAACTGAGAAGCCCAGAACTGGACACAGGACTCAAGGTGTGGCCTAACCAGTGCTGAGTACAGGGCAGAATAGTTCCCTGCTCCTGCTGGCCACACTATTCCTGGTACAGGCCAGGATGCCATTGGCCTTCTTGGCCGCCTGGGCACACTGCTGGCTCATGTTCAGCCTACTATCAACCAGTACCCCCAGGTCTCTTTCTGCCTGCTGGAAAGACTATATGAAGTGCTGGTCATGGCATGACATAAAGAGAAGGTCTACTTCAGAGTAGAAACTCTTCTTCATAATCCTAGATGCAGGATTCTGGGTGCAATGCCTTCTGCATGTATTATTATTTTAGCCTTGTTAGTTGCAACTGTTTGGCCTCAGGCCATTCATGAAACTCAAAAGTGATGATGATTTGTTATTAAGAGAACCTGCATGCAACTTGGTATAAAATTCCCTGCTTTTCTGTGCAGCTCTTGTTGAAATCTCTGTGTAACTAGAGCAAACAGCAATTGTGTCTGTAAGAATGTAATCTGTGAGTTGCTAGAGGGACCCTCTGGAGTAGCCAAGGGAAATGCTGTTCTCTGTTTTCTTGCTTTAAAGAAGTGTAGGTCGCTGTATTTCAGTTAAGAACAATGTAGTGTAAGACATTTTCCTCAAATACAACAACTGATCTCAGAGTCTTCTGTCACCAAAGAGGGGGGAAAAATGCCAGAAATGCTGTTGCAAAGCTGGACCAAGGTGGAAAGATCCTGGCTAGGACTTTCATGGTATCAAGGACTTCCTGGCCTGTGAGTTCTGAAGCAACTTAAGAAACTCTGGCAAGATACTTAGAATAGAATAGAATAGAATAGAATTAACCAGGTTGGAAGAGACCTTTGAGATCAAGTCCAAGCTATCACCCAAGACCATCTAATCAACTAAACCATGGCACCAAGTGCCTCATCCAGTCTCTTCTTAAATACCTCCAAGTAATGGTGACTCCACCACCTCCCACTTAGAGAACATCCTGGCTGCCTTGTACTCCTTTGGACTGCAAACTCCAAGGGGCAAGAGCAGTCCCCTCTGTCCCACATGAGACAGGCAGAAAAGCTGCAGCTACAGGAACCTCACACCCGGAGCAGGTGCCAAGGAGCAGGACAGACTGCTCTTGCATGCTCTTGGAGGACTCCTCCAAGAGAGTGCAAGAGGTCTCCTCTTGAGGCTGCACAGAGCAATGCTGTGACCTTGTGACAGGTCCTTCTCCTGGAGAGACTGATGAGACACAAAGCCATGCCTGCAGACCCCCAGAGTCTTACAATGTAACTGGATGGGTTCTGCCAGCACAGGGGTTGATGAGACAACTTTCCTCCTTAAATCTTACTGTTCCATCTCTGACTGGATTCTCTTCCTAGCCAGATGGAGAGAAGCTGGCTATGTCCTTTAGCTCTGCAAGGTCCAGTTGGCTGGAGTCACTGGAGACAATTTACTTCTTGGATGCCTAAGATACTCTACTCCACAATGAAGGACTTGCTTGGCAGGTGATACTACACAGAAATGTAAATATTTAAAGATTTGATGATAGCTATGTATCTCTCCCTCTCTGCACAGCTCACAGCAGACTGGCCAGTCCCCTCTTGTGGAAAAAAAAGTCTGCACTCGATTGTTCAGCAATCGCTTAAATGCTATTTCAACTGTCTGCCCCCAGTCAGACTGTTAAAGGCAAACCAGATACCTGAAGGGTCACATGAGAAAAGCTCCCTCCTTCCTTCTGAGATAGCAATGCTAATGACTGCTCTTTGGAATGCACACACCCTGTGACTGGATTTTTGTCTTCCATTAAAGCATTTCATTTTGGTAGCAGTTAGATGCCCAGGAAGCCATAGGAGGTACATGGCATAGACAGTATGAGCTCTTTAAAGCCAAGGTGAAAAGTCTTCCAAAGTTTTGTGAGATATTTTCTCATTTTTACTTAAATTAGGTTATTCACCTCTTTGTATTTCACTTAAAACATTATTTAAGTACATTTAACACTAAGATGCATACACTGTACAGACATCTGAGCTCTCCTTCTGCATTGCTGGGATTAAACCGGTTTAGGTATGCCCCCAGGTTGTACATTTTCTGTAGAAAGAAGTTTAAAAACCAGACCTTCTTACCTTCTTTGAACTAGATTTCTGCTAAGCAGATCAAGCTCTGCTGTGATTTGGCAAAACCCAGAGTCACTCATGTGGGTGACAATGTATTTTATAGGGTTCAAGCAGCGATTGCTGCTGCTTTGAGAACTGTTCTCACAATTGTTTAGTACATAAACAGCATAGGTTTTTCCACAGTATGGCTCAGCAAAGTGCCCTGGTTTTGTAGCAGATTTGTTTGAGAAGGACTCTGAGGGCTAGAAGGAATCATAGTATCATAGTATCAGTCAGGGTTGGAAGGGACCACAAGGATCAGTCTGGCCACAGCCTCATCCAGCCTGGGCTTAAACGAGCCCAGGGATGGGGCCTCAACCACCTCCCTGGACAACCCATTCCAGGGTTTCACCACTCTCAGGGTGAAGAACTTCCTCCTCACCTGCAGCCTGAATCTCCCCACCTCCAGCTTCATTCCATTCCCCCTAGTCCTATCACTGCCTGAGATCCTGAGCAGTCCCTCCCCAGCCTTCTTGTAGCCCCCTTCAGATACTGGAAGGCCACAATGAGGTCACCTCGGAGCCTTCTCATCTCCAGACTGAACAGCCCCAACTCCTTCAGTCTGTGCTCACAGCAGAGGTGCTCCAGCCCTCTGCTCATCCTTGTGGCCCTTCTCTGGACACCTTCCAGCACCTCCAGATCCCTCTTGTAATAGGGGCTCCAGAACTGGAGGCAGTACTCCAGGTGGGGTCTCAGCAGAGCTGAGTAGAGGGGGAGAATCCCCTCCCTTGCCCTGCTGGCCACACTTCTCTTGCTGCAGCCCAGGATCTGATTGCTTTTCTGGGCTGCAAGTGCACACTGAGAGCTCCTGGTGAGCTTCTCCTTCACCAGCACCCCCAAGTCTCTCTCCTCAGGGCTGCTCTCCAGCCAGTCACTGTCCAGCCTGGATTTGTCTCTGGAGTTGCCTCGACCCAGCTGCAGGGCCCTGCACTTGGTCTCGTTGAACCTCATGAGATTGGCTTGTCATCAATCCACTTTAAGTTTTTACTTTTCTGGAATACATGTAGGTAGAGTCTTTACTGATTACAAACGACTTTGTGGATACAGAAACTCTATATGGAGCCCTGTTCAGATATACAATGGATCTGCTGATTTACATGAGTCCTTACGCTCAGTTTGGGTTGTGAGTCTTTAATTGGCCAGTGAAGGCTAAGACAAGTGGTCTTTTGACACCAAAATAGGGAAGAAGTTCTGAGAGATAAACTGAAATTAGGTGAATGGTCTGTTAGTAAAGACTAAATTGCCTTTCAACACTGCAGGTATTATCTGAAAGAAATTGTTTCAGTTAGAGCAGTGCTTTCCTGGGGTTCTTTCAAAATGATTGTAGTATATTCTAGTCAATGAAATGACATTCTCAGCTTTGGAAATATTTAGCAGTAGATGATAAGAAGCCTTCTTTGGACAACACAAATATATCAGTATAACACATGCAGTTTTTGTTCCCTAGTCTGTCTTGAAATTTAGAATAGACTAGAATTAACCAGGTTGGAAAAAACCTTTGAGATCATC
Source organism: Dryobates pubescens (assembly GCF_014839835.1). Classification (NCBI taxonomy): domain Eukaryota; kingdom Metazoa; phylum Chordata; class Aves; order Piciformes; family Picidae; genus Dryobates; species Dryobates pubescens. Next base: position 41,017,317 of record NC_071619.1, on the reverse strand, counting down.
AAGTCCAACCTATCACCCAACACCATCTAATCAACGATGCCTCATCCAGGCTCTTCTTAAACACCTCCAGTGATGGCAACTCCACCACCTCCCTGGGCAGCACATTCCAATAGCCAATCTCTCTTGCTGGAAGAATTTCTTCCTAACATCCAGCCTAAACCTCCCCTGGCACAGCTTGAGACTGTGTCCTCTTGTTCTGATGCTGGTTGCCTGGAGAAGAGACCAACCCCCACCTGGCTACAACCTCCCTTCAGGTAGTTGTAGAACCTCCTTTCAGGTAGTTGTAGAGAGCAAGAAGGTCTCCTCTGAGCCTCCTCCTCTCTAGGCTAAGCAACCCCAGCTCCCTCAGCCTCTCCTCTTAGGGCTTATGCTCCAAACCCCTCCCCAGCTTTGTTGCCCTTCTCTGGACACATTCCAGCAAGTCATCCTAAACTGAGGGGCCCAGACCTGAGTGATTGGCAATACAGATTGCAGTAAGTTAAGATTGCTTTTCACCCTCTCCCTGCATTTATTAGGTTGCTCAGTAAAATACAGAAATACATTTGGACAGTAAACAGTAACTTACTTGGTGTGTGTTAATCCATTGAGCCTCTTCACCAATGTATCTCCTGCATCAAATTGACTTGAACTTTGTCAGCTACTAAGGGACTTGAATTACTGAGGAGTTCTAGGAGCCATTCTGTTTCTTTTAGGGAAACACAGGGTCTAAGGTACTTGTGATGGCCTGGATTTCTTACAGTTTCAAGAGCAAGACAGGGAGTTAGGAAGCTCACCCTGGATATGGCAGAACGAGGCTATGAATTGGATTAACCACTGTTCATAATAAATGATGCTACTTCTTCCAACTAGTGAGAAAGCTGTGAAGGTGGATAATTAAATTTCTCACTTTAAAAGCTTTTCTGATTATGATTTAGCAGCTGCAGTGGTTCTGTATATTGCAAAGGAGGCATTTCAAGGGAAGATAGCAGAAAGATTCTGTCTTTAAGTGTTTCCTTAGTTTTTAAGACCAATCTCTTTCTCAACAGCCCTAGCATCTGTCTATAGTGTAGTGTCTCTTACAGGCTCTCATGGCTTGAAATACATGCCCTTATGCACTGTGCAGCTAAATCTCTGCGTGGTTCAGACTGCCACCACATGAGATCAAATACCGCATCCCTGAAGCCTTTCTGCACTTCACAAATATAACCCCTGCTGTGTGAGGAATGCTAAGTTTCCCCTTTCTTTAAAAGGAAAGAGGCCCTACCTAACTGAGTTTGTCCATCCAAGTTCCCATGGCTTCTCACATCAGAAGGTCATCACTGGTATTATAGTACTCCCCCCAAAAAGCTCTTCTACCCTCTTATAAAGTCTTCCTCTTCAGCTTTTTTGGGGGTTTGTTTGTCTGTTTGTTTGGGGTTTTTTTTGTTTGGGTTGCTTGGGGGGTTTTGGTGGGTTTTTAGGTGGGGGTTTTTGAGGCTCTGAATGCTTAACTATTTATGCTGGGTGTCTGCATAGTTCACAGTGCCACAGATGAAGCAAGCATGCATAAGTGAAACAAGTTGCTAATTTCTTTTATCTGCTGCACATTGGATTGATTTAGGTCCTGTCTTTAAACAAGCAGTGATGGAGGGTTGTTTTTTTATTTGCTTATGCATAAAGCAGATTTTTGCATTGCTGTGTGAAAAGCTGTTTGGTTTCCTTGTCTTGCCAAATGTAACATGCTCATTTTATCTGTCTTCTTTGTGGAGAGAGGTCAGACGGTTTGAATATAGTCCTGCTAAATAGTGTGATTTAGACTTCTCTAACACTTCACATAAGGAAGTTTGTCCTTCCCACCCACTCAGAGTTGTCCTGCTCACTATAGACCTTGGAGAAGTCTATTAGTTTCTGTATTCTTTACCTGTAAGATAGCAGTATTCCTGGAGTGTTGCTATTGACTGGTGAAATGCTTTGAACTTGTCAGGAAGAACAGGTTATAAATGTTCCTTCTGCCTTCCATGAACAATAAATCAGCAAGTGCCATTGAGCCAGGTTACTATATATACACTCTTCAGGGTTCCTTCCACAATCCCTCCTTTCCTCCTCTACTGTGTTTTAAGAAATGTGCAACTCGTTGAGATATGGTGACTGGAAAGCCCCCCATTCCCAGGGCTGTTAACACCACCTCTGCAGAAAATCTGTTGGAAAGGTTTTTTTTTTCCCCTCTAAGGGAAATTACTATGATATTTCAGAGCTTGGAATCGTGTAGCTAGCTCTCAGTGACTGTTTTTTGTTGGGGTCAGCTTGTAGTTTCTAGGGTGCCTATAGTCTGAAGGAGTTTAAGTCTATTCTTCACATATCCTTGATTTTCTTCTATGACTCTTGAACTCAGTCAGTGTCTTTCCAGAAGTCTTCTGTGATTGGTTTCTTGAGAGACCTTGGATAGAAAAGCAGCTTTACTCTGAACACAAAAGATGTGAGGCAGAATACATTTTAACCATAATGTCTTTTAACCATATGTATGTTAAGGGGGCTGCTTAGCCAGGAGAAGAGGAGACTCAGGGGTGACCTTATTGGCCTCTACAACTACCTGAAGGGAGGTTGTAGACAGGCAGAGGTTGGTCTCTTCTCCCAGGCAGCCAGCACCAGAACAAGAGGACACAGTCTCAGGCTGTTCCAGGGGAAGTTTAGGCTGGATGTTAGGAAGTTCTATACAGAGAGAGTGATTGTCCATTGGAATGTGCTGCCCAGGGAGGTGGTGGAGTCACCATCACTGGAGGTGTTCAGGAGGAGACTTGATAGGGTGCTTGGTGCCATGGCTTAGTTGATTAGGTGGTGTTGGATTGGTTGATAGGTTGGATGCGATGATCTTGAAGGTCTCTTCCAACCTGGTCTATTCTATTCTATTCTATTCTATTCTATTCTATTCTATTCTATTCTATTCTATTCTATTCTGTTCTGTTCTGTTCTGTTCTGTTCTAACCATGTCTTGTCTTATATGGATGTCAAGGAGATTGTCAGGTTTATTAGTGTTGGAGGTGCAGGTTTCTTTTGGAAGGTTTCATAAATGCAAGTATTTTGTTTTCTCTCCCTGTTCCATGCTTCAGAAAAATCTGGATTTTAACAGATTTGCTTTTCTGGACTTTATTTCCATGTCTATGACAGGATAATTCAGCGTGCAGTTGTTTGGATCCCATTTTTGGCTTGGTTTTAAATAGCCAAGCATTTTTAGTGACTGGGTTTGCTTACCCCTGTTTCGCTTGAGAAGCGAACGTTTCGAAGCTGGGCTATGAAAGCTCAAAGCTAATGGTGGTGTTTGCATTAGACAAGACACAGTTCAGTGAGATGCAGTGTGCACCTTCATTGTTTGAATGTTAGCAAGCAAAATTGACACCATATGTGCCCAACTGTAATTGCTCCAAGAGGGGAAAAGAGAAACATGTCAGAACATTTGAGTAACACCTAATTCGGCCCGCGGTTATAAATAAAGCTGATGGTTGCTTAAAAACAAAAGTGGAAAAATATTATGGTTATATTATTCCTCAGCAGTGCTTCCTACCTAGGTGAACTTTATTACAGGGACAGCACAAGTGAAAAGAAACATGTAACAACTTTTTATGGTATTTTTATGTTATTTTATTTTTTTCGCAGTAAATAAAGTGGTTATGAGGCTCCAAGGAAAAGGGCCCAGATGTTAGTGAGTTGTATGAAATTTAGTGGAAACAAGCTGTAAAAAACATAGTCATAAAACAGCCTGTCAATGCCACACATCTGGACAATGCAGCTGTATGTTCCCGCTGCTGTCATCGCCCTGAGAGAACTCAATAGCCTTATTTCACCCCAATTAGGCTGCATACCAACAGAATCAGCATTACACAGGGAAGGGGTGTATTTGCACCAGGACAGACCCTCTCAAATTTCCCTTCAAGAAGTTTTTATCTTCCATTCAGGGCTGGTGCCTCAAACACTAGGAACTTTGTAAACAGCGCTCCAAACTGTTGCTCTCGATCGCTATCTGTTCCGTGCTTTTCAGCTTTTTGCTTTATGATAAACAGTTGAATGATTTTAATTCCTCATTTAAAACCTAAATAAAAAATAAATAAAACCTTTAAAAAAAAAAAAAATTTGGGTAACTGTGGGAATCTTTACTGAATTCTTTTCCATTGTAGTTTTATGTCATACCATAGCAGATATGACTTAATTTGAGGTCTTAGGAACCAGAGAGTAGCTATGCCTCTGAGTGAAATAATGTTTTACTGAAAGCATGGCAATTGTGACCCATGCACACTGTGCAGTGTGAGATAGCACTTCCTCATTTAGAGGGACCTTGACAGGCTGGACAGATGGACAGAGTCCAAGGGCATGAGATTGAACACATCTAAGTGCAGGGTTCTACACATTGGCCACAGTAACCCCGTGCAGTGCTGCAGGCTGGGGTCAGAGTGGCTGGAGAGCAGCCAGGCATAAAGGGACCTGGGGGTACTGGTTGATAGTAGGCTGAACATGAGTCAGCAGTGTGCCCAAGTGGCCAAGAAGGCCAATGGCATCCTGGCCTGCATTAGGAACAGTGTGGCCAGCAGGAGCAGTGAAGTCATTGTGCCCCTGTACTCAGCACTGGTTAGGCCACACCTTGAGTCCTGTGTCCAGTTCTGGGCCCCTCAATTTAGGAAAGATGTTGAGTTGCTGGGGTTGCTTAGCCTGGAGAAGAGTAAGCTCAGAGGAGACCTTATTGCTGTCTACAACTACCTGAAGGGAGGTTGTAGCCAGGTGGGGGCTGGCCTCTTCTCCTAGGCAACCAGCACCAGAAAAAGAGGATGTATCCAGGGGAAGTTTAGGCGGGATGTTAGGAAGAAGTTCTTCATAGAAAGAGAGATTGGTCATTGGAATGTGCTGCCCAGGGAGGTGGTGGAGTCACCATCACTGAAGGTGTTTAGGAAGAGACTGGATGGGGTGCTTGGTGCCATGGTTTAGTTGATTAGATGGCATTGGATGATAGGTTGGATGTGATGATCTTGAAGGTCTTTTCCAACCTGGTTAATTCTATTCTCTTCTATTTCAGCATGCAAAATAGGTGTCAAATGTAATATTAGAACTATATAAGTAATGGTTACTTTGTGGTGGTGTTGGTTGGTTTGATTTTTTTGTTTGTTTTTATTTATTTGTTTGTTCATTTGTTTGGTTTGTTGTTTTTTTTTTCCTCTGCAGGTGATAGAAGTAGCCAAAGCTATTCTGGATGGTGGTGAAGAAATTCCTGTAACACTAACTGGAAAGCTGTTGAAATTTCAGCTGCTTTGTCTCAAACAGAAGGACTTTCAGAGAAGAGAAGCTGAAAAGAAGGTACTGCAGAATTCCTTAGAGAGGATGCTTAATTAACTTTATGAAGACACTTGTAATTTGATGCTGTTTCCATAAATTCAGCTTTCCTTTCACATGTAACTTTCTAGATATCTATTTGAAGAGAAATGGCAATAGAAATTTATCTTAATTAGATTTGGGGGAAGAAGCTCTGAATTTGTCAAATGCAGATACAACAGGATGGGGGGGAAGACAACAAAAAAGAGTTTATACAAGAATTTGCCAGAGTGAGAAGTAGTAATGTCTTAGCTAAGTCTTAGACCAATGCAAATAGCTAGAAACTGTTTTCAGCTGAATATATCTCTGCTGAATTAAAGATAGGAGAGATTATTACTTGAGAGGTATCAAGGATAGATGCAGAGCAGCATTATGAAATCATTATTATCACAAATCATAGAATCAACAAGGTTGGAAAAGACCTCAGAGATCATCAAGTCCAACCTGTCACCCAACACTTCATGGGTAACTAAACCATGGCACCAAGTGCCACATCCAATCCCCTCTTGAACACCTCCAGGGATGGTGACTCCACCACCTCCCTGGGCAGCACATTCCAAATCATCACTCTGGAGGAAATTCAGAGGTGTTATCTATTCCATCCTCTGACACTAAGACAGGGTAAAATTCACATAAAACAATTCCTGGCAGATTTTTTATTGAACCTCTTCTTAAAACCTTTCACTGCTGTGCTTTTGCTACAGCAATCAGTATTACTGCTCAGCTGTCTCTGCAACACAGGCATTTGGAAAAAGTTTCTAATATTATCAACCCTACTTAAAACCTGTTGCACAGCGAGAAGCAAAGCAGTATGAAGACAACTGCCCTTGCTCTCTATTCTGCAGAAGGACATTACATATTTAACTAAACAACCCCAAACACACAGTCTCAAGCTGCGCCAGGGGAAGTTTATGCTTGAGGTGAGGATAAAATTCTTCACAGAGAGAGTTGTTAGCTGTTAGAATGTGCTGCCCAGGGAGGTGGTGGAGTCACTGTCCCTGGAGGTGTTCAATGTGGCACTTTGTGCCATGGTCTAGTAGGCATGAGGTGTTGGTTGGACTTGATGATCTTTGAGGGTTTTTCTACCTTGTTGATTCTATGTGTCATAGTTTCTAGTTCATTAGTCTTTTTCTCCTTATGAACTATTTGCAGAGAGTTCAATCTTAAAGTCTGCTTCTCAGAACCAGGTACCAAATTTTGCAGTGTTCCCAAAACTCACTCACACACATTCTCCAAGGTCATCTCTGGTGCCCCATCCAGTCTTTTCCTGAACACCTCCAGTGATGGTGACTCCACCACCTCCCTGAGCAGCACATTCCAATGGCAAATCTCTCTTTCTATGAAGAACTTCTTCCCAACATCCAGCCTGAACCTCCTCTGGCACAGCTTGAGACTGTGTTCTCTTGTTCTGGTGGTGCCTGAGAGAATAGACCAACCCCCACCTGGCTACAACCTCACCTTAAGTGGACAAGCACAAGAACATTAAATGTTTGGTGGTAGATTAAAGTTGTAACCTGTTCCCAAAGAAGTCAGTTGCAAAGCTGATTACAGTATCACAGTATCACCAAGGTTGGAAGAGACCTCAAAGATCATCCAGTCCAACCTGTCACCACAGACCTCATGACTAGACCATGGCACCAAGTGCCACATCCAATCCCCTCTTGAACACCTCCAGGGATGGTGACTCCACCACCTCCCTGGGCAGCACATTCCAATGACGAATGACTCTCTCCATGAAGAACTTTCTCCTCAACAGAGGAGCAGGACACAAACCGACCCCAAGCCATTAGCAAATGGTGATGTAAGCCATAGAAAAAAAATGTGTTTTCAATCTGAAGAGAAATTGAGAGTCTGAATGTACAGAGCAGGGTTTTTTTATAGTGAATGGAGGGGTAAAATGGCTTTTTCTCTTAGATTAGTTGGTGTTAATAAGTAAACTGTAATGAAAATTCAATTGGAGTTTGAAGATTAGGCACTTCAGTATTAAAATGGAGCCCTTAGCTTTGATATGGGAAGATTACTCTTGTAACTATAATTTTATCACCCCAGAGGATCTGAGGGTAGTCAGTATTGAAAGTTGAAGAATCCCTGGAATTTACAATTTCTTTTCTATTTTAGCCAAGCAATCTGGACAAAGTTGTCACCTCCTCTGGATTATGTCTCTATCAAAGCATGACAGGCAATCATGAGAGCAGCAGTTGCAGAATGAAGATAGAATCAAGAACTGTGAGGCCTCTTGGCAGTGAGGATGCTTTCCAGTACAGAATAGGCAGAAACTGGGTTTTAATTTAGAATTCTAACTCTGAATTTTTCTGCCATAAAATTCTTAATCCTTCCCAACTGGCCTGTACAGTACAAGTTCTGCTGCCAACAAATTGGTAATTGAAAGCAGGGATTTGCTAGCAGATCAGTTCTCAGAAAGCCAACATAACTGTCTGTTGTTTTTTAGAGTAAGACACCAGTTAGTAGAATGGCTTGGCAGAAATAAAACAGCAAGTGAACAAACAAAAATAAACCATTATGAAACTTCTGTGTTTCATTAAGAGCAGAAGCCTTTAATAAAGTGACAGATGAATGCATTTCTGTCAAAACATGCGAAAGAGAAGCATCTCCAAATACTGTTTGAGGTAGTAAGACTCTGTTATGAGTACTTTGTTTGAGTACTGTGTCCAGTTCTGGGCCCCTCAGTTTAAGAAGGACACTTGAATGTGTCCAGAGAAGGGCAACAAGGCTGGGGAGAGGCCTCGAGCACAAGCCCTATGAGGAGAGGCTGAGGGAGCTGGGGTTGCTTAGCCTGGAGAAGAGGAGGATCAGGGGAGACCTTATTGCTCTCTACAACTACCTGAAGGGAGGTTGTAGCCAGGTGGGGGTTGGTCTCTTCTCCCAGGCAATCAGCACCAGAACAAAGGGACACAGTCTCAAGCTGCACCAGGGGAAGTTTAGGCTTGAGGTGAGGAGAAAGTTCTTCCCAGGAAGAGTTGTTAGCCATTGGAATGTGCTGCCCAGGGAGGTGGTGGAGTCACCATCCCTGGAGGTGTTCAAGAGGGGATTGGATGTGGCACTTGGTGCCATGGTTTAGTCATGAGGTCTGTGGTGAGAGGTTGGACTTGATGATCTTTGAGGTCTCTTCCAACCTTGGTGATTGTGTGATTCTGTTATATGAAGTTTAAAATATTTAAAATAATGATTGTAGAATTGACGGTCAGAAACTTCACCAAAAACTGCATCAGGTGGGTAAGGAGAAATATGACATTGAGAGGAAAAGGAAAGAGTCCTAGAAAGGAGATATTTTTACTTCCTGAAGGTATTAAGGTCAACTTATGTGCTTTGCTGGAATCTTGACAAGTTCAGAAATGTCTCTGCTTATTGAGACTCAGTTGTATAAACTGATGCCATAGATAAAGCTGACTGTGACTTTTGTAGCGTGATGACTGTGTCGTCTGTTATGATGCAGCCATCAGATAAGGATTTTAAAGTAGAACTATTAAAATCTTTGGTTTGAAATGTCCAAAGTGGAAGAAAATTGAAAAGAAATGTAAATTTCCAAATCAGTCATTCCACAGCTCAAATAGTTTTAGTCATATGTGGTGGGTTAACACCCATTCTGAAAACAGGGTGGAGGGTTTGCGAGTGCTTTGCCCTCCCTGCAGGGCATTTTCCCCCTGGGAAACTGAATCTCTTACACTCCCCACCCCCCTCCCTGCCCAGCTAGGGTATAAAAGGGAAGGCATTGGAGTCATTGCCTCTCCTTTTGGCTCCTGCCTCTCCTGGATGAGAGCTGCTGCAGCTGCCTTCCTGCTCCTCTGCCACATGGCCTGATCCTTCTCCCTGCTGCCTCTGTGCCTCTTCAGAGAGAGACTGGTTTTGTATTCCTCTTCTTTGTCCCCCTCCCATCCATCCTTGTTCCTTGCCCTTGTGAACCTTACCTGTTATTGTTATATACATGTATATAATGTTTAAAGACAACTCTTTACCTCTCTACTTCCAGGCTGACTCCAAATTATTGCTTGGTGGATTTGTTCCTTCCCTTTCTTTTTTTTGCCCTCTCTGTTGGGAGAGAGGAGGGGGGAGCAGGGGAGAGATTCTCAGCCTCGCCCCCATCTGAGCTCTTAACTCCCAGTTAAGGCTTAAACCACCACATCATAGAATCGTTCATGGTTGGAAAAGACCTTAAAGTTCATTGAGTCCAACCATTCTCTAACTCTACCAAGGCTGGGGCTAAACCATGTCCCTTAGCACCACATCTTTGTGTATTTAAAACACCTCCAGGTGTGGGGATTCAACCCCATCTCTGGGGAGGCTGTTCCAGTGTTTGAGAACTCTTTCAGAAAAAAAGTCACTTCTAATAGCCAATCTAAACTGCCACTGATGCAACTTGAAGCCATTTCCTCATCTTCTTCTCTTCTCTTTCCTCTCATCTTCTTAAGCATCTCTTGAAGACGTTTTCTAACATTTACACAAAAGTAATGCATGAAGAAAGGAAAAGCAGGAAAAGATTTTTCTGCTTAGTTTTTGAGATTGAACTAAACACAACTTCCACAGCTGGAAGGGCTGCTTTTCCAGCTGGATTTAGGGAAAACAACTGCACAGATGCAGCTGCCCTATGTCATTTCCAAGAGGAGCTTTTCTCATTGCTTTACCAGCAGGATAGTAACAGTGAGTTAATACTGGTTTATTGCATTAAATTCAGCTTTACAATCCTTAAATGTCATTTTTACATCATTACAGCATGGTACTGTTGCTGGGTAGAAATAAGGTGGAGGCTTTCTTGCTCTTGCAGCACCTTGCTTTACCCTAATATGTTTGAATTGTTTTAATTTTAGACAGGCTCTGAGCCTTCTGGATTTACAGTGTGAGGCTTTGGGATTCTTACAAAGTCTTTTTCCATTCTTTGCTCTTGAATTACTGAGCAGAACTTGCTGTAGGTGTTTTTGTTTGAAAATAATGAGAGTGGCTGAGCAATATCCTGTGTGAAATGAGCACAAGACTCTCGGTTCTAGTTGATAGTAGACAGATACGTACATCAAAGGGAAATAGTGCTGGTACCATTTCACACCAAGCTCTAAAGTGTTAACAGAGATGCTAAAAACTTAGGAGACATTTTTTGTCTTATTGCCCTTCAGTCCAGGGAAGATTTCTGACTGATGCAAGTGCTGTAGTTTAACTGAAGCACAGTGTTTCTTTACTTGTCTTCAATTAGCAGGCACTTAATTAGTTTCATAGGTATAATGCCAGCCTACCTCTCACAGTTCCTTTTTAATGTGTAGTCTTGACATTATGATTTGATAAGAATATAATAAACTGAATTATGTGTTTGAGAATGATAAAGCAGAGTGTCCAAGACAGCTTCACCACATCAGCATTATAGTGGATGAAAGAGATCAGTCCACCTTTTGTTCTGCACAAAGGCTGCAGTGACAACTTAGTTTCTTCATCTTGTCAGGCAGAAGAGGAGAAACAGAAAGACAAAGAGGGAGGAAAAGAGAAAGCTAAATCCACTGGAAAGAAGGAGAACCTCCCTAATGAAAAGACAGCTGAGAAAGAAAGGAAAGGAGCAAAGGCAGAAGCAGGCCCTTCAACACCACTCACTATTAAGAAGGACACAAAACTGAAGCGACGTGGAGAAGTGGAGGAGGAAGTCAAATATATTGGTATGCAAAAAATGCAGGTGTACTGATAAACTTGCTAGAAATCTTCCAACCTACCTGCTAAATGAGTACAGCCTTCTATGTTGAAAAGTCAAGCATTGACACTTTGCGTTTGAAGAGGGCACTGTGTTCTGTCCAGTATCAGCATAGATTGTGCAGTCCAAGAAACAAAATGCAGAGGAGGTATATGTGGCATGTCAATGTCAAAATGTTTCTGGCATACAAAAGACAGAAATTAGCTAAATGAATCCTACAGAAGAACTTACTTACAGAAACCTTTCAGAATAACTGAACATATTTGTGTCAGTACCCAGTGGTGGCTTTTTCCTTGTATTATACAGTAGTTAGATAATGCTTGTACTCTGTGATCCTAAAGGTCTTTTCCAACCAAAGTGATACAGAATCACAGAATTAGCCATGTTGGAAAAGACCTTCGAGATCACCAAGTCCAACCCATCACCCAACACCATCTAAGCAACTAAACCATGGCACCAAGTGCCACATCGAGTCTCTTCCTAAATGCCTCCAGTGAGGGTGACTCCTCCACCTCCCTGGGCAGCACATTCCAATGGCCAATCTCACTTTCTGAGAAGAATTTCTTCATAACATCCAGCCTAAACCTCCCCTGGGGCAGCTTGAGACTGTGTCCTCTTGTTCTGCCACAGGCTGAGAGAAGAGACTACCCCCCACCTGGCTACAACCTTGTTGCAGGTAGTTGTAGACAGCAATAAGGTCTCCTCTGAGCCTCCTCTTCTCCAGGCTAAGCAACCCCAGCTCCCTCAGCCTCTCCTCACAGGGCTGTGCTCCAAACCCCTCCCCAGCTTTGTTGCCCTTCCAGCAACTCAACATCTTTCCTAAACTGAGGGGCCCAGAACTGGACACAGGACTCAAGGTGTGGCCTAACCAGTGCTGAGTCCAGGGGCACAATGACTTCCCTGCTCCTGCTGGCCACACTGTTCCTAATGCAGGCCAGGATGCCATTGACTTTTTGGCCACCTGGGCACACTGCTGGCTCACATTCAGCCCATTATCAACCAGCACCCTCAGGTCCTTTCTGCCTGGCTGCTCTCCAGCCACTCTAACCCCAGCCTGTAGCACTACATGGGGTTGTTGTGGCCAATGTGTAGAACCTGGCATTTAGATGTGTTCAATCTCATGCCCTTGGACTCTGCCCATCTGTCCAGCCTGGCAAGGTCCCTCTGCAGAGCCCTGCTACCCTCTAACAGATTCAACTCCTGCCCCCAACTTGGTGTTGTCTGCAAATTTATCCCTAGTATTCACGACATGGAACGTCTGCTTTTGAGTAATCTTGGGATTGCCTCCACTGTCTGTCATAATGTGAGTATGAACTAGTCACTGATTATTGGAGCTGACTGATTCTTATTATTAACTTGTCATGAGTATTAGCATAATCTTAATTAAAACTGTTGAATGGCAGGCAGTCTTGAGCATACACTGGAAGTTTTGCATCTCTGTAAGTCACTGTGCAGACACCTGTCTTTTTTCTTCGAAAGTATTAATGCTCACTAATTGTATGTGCTCATTCTTTTTCTTCTGAAAGCAATTGAAGCATCAAATTCAGTACTAGCAGTAACAGAATAGGTTACTTTTATCTTCTGGTTTTGATTTTGTTTTAGCAGTGCCTGTGCATGGTGACTGCTTCCTCAGTCAAGCTTTCTCCACATTTCTATACTCTTTTTTGTCTGCTTAATGCTACAAGAAAAAGAGAGACAAGCATATTGCTAGCCTGCTGCTCCAGGTGGTCGCAGCATTTACACAGCCCTGGCCATATCCCTGAGCACAGGCAGTTGTCAGTGCCAGACTACCTTTGCTTCTGACCTTTTTTAACCCCTTAGATGAATGAGTCCCATAAGCTGGGGAATGGCTAAATGACTTTTCAGTGTGTTGTGTTGCTGGGCCTGAAAAAGAATGTTTGTACTAAATAGAAGGCAAAACTGTGCCTTGTTGTTACTGCAGGACAGTCTGCACTAATTGTATGTGTTCCATAGTTGATGAAGAGATACAGGTTGCTCGAGCAGGCTGTTTCTGTTGTCTCAGGATAAATAACCATGCTGGATGAATTAAACCATTTGAAACCTGTCTGAACACCTGTATTTCTCCATGAATCATAAAATGAAACTATGCAATTAACTTAGGGTACAGTCAAGCTTCTAGAGGGCTCATTTTCACTTCCAGAATGTTTAACCATTTGCTTTGGTACTGAAATGTTCTCTGCCTATTGACACAGAACTGATAAGCCCAAACAGAGCAGGCAGTCTGAAACTTCTCAGCTGCACTTTAAGATGAATTTGAATATGCACCTTACCAATTGCAAGGATTAGCATGAGTTGCCATCACCAGCTGCTGAGGATTTTGACATGAAGTCCATCTAGTAAATATGAACCTGTTGGGTAAGGAGCAGTTAGCAGTGAGTCAGCTCATACCTGCAGCTCCTCCTTCAGAGTTCACAGAATCATAAAACCAATAAGGTTGGAAAAGACATCAAAGATCATCAAGTCCAACCTGTCACCCAACACCTCCTGACTAACTAAACCATGGCACCAAGTGCCACATCCAATCCCCTCTTGAACACCTCCAGGGATGGTGACTCCTCCACCTCCCTGGGCAGCACATTCCAATGGCCAATCTCTCTTGCTGGGAAGAACTTCTTCCTAACATCCAGCCTAACCTTCCCCTGGATGCGTCCTCTTTTTCTGGTGCTGGTTGCCTGCCTGGGAGAAGAGCCCAATGCCCTCCTGGCCACAACCACCCTGAAGGTAGTTGTAGAGAGCAATAAGGTCTCCCCTGAGCCTCCTCTTCTCCAGGCTAAGCAACCCCAGCTCCCTCAGCCTCTCCTCACAGGGCTGTGCTCTAGACCTCTCCCCAGCCTCGTTGCTCTTCTCTGGACACGTTCAAGAGTCTCAATGTCCTTCTTAAATCAAGGGGCCCAGAACTGGACACAGGACTCAAGGTGTGGCCTAACCAGTGCTGAGTCCAGGGGCACAATGACTTCCCTGCTCCTGCTGGCCACACTATTCCTGATGCAGGCCGGGATGCCATTGGGCTTCTTGGCCACCTGGGCACACTGCTGGCTTATAACAGCTAATGTAATCTCTCCTCTAAGACACAGTAACTTGCTCTGGGTGTTTTCCCTACCACCTTTCTGCAGGATGAAATAGGACATCTTAAACTACCATTAGAGCGTAGGAGTATGTTACGATCCTAAACTCCTCCTAAAGAGGAACAATTTCAGAAATGCTGGCACAGCTAGCATTCTGATTATATTCTGTTTCTTCAGTTTGTCTCCTGGTGCTTTTTCAAACAAGGACTGCTTCTGACTTACATCCTTCCAGCTGAGTTAAATAGTGGAGTAGACTCTCCAGGAAGGTGGTTGAATCCTCAGCCCTGGAGGTGTTTAGAAGAAGCAGAGATGCGGTGCTGAGAGACATGCTTTAGCACCAGATTTGGTGGAGTTAGATAATGGTTGGATTTGATGACTCTAAAGATCTTTTCCAACCAAAATGATTCTATGAGTTCCAGGTGGCTTGCTACAGAAGACTTCAGTCTGATGCACATAATGTTTTAAAACTTACATGTACTTATCCCTATGATGTTATAAAAGAACTGTTTCTCTGACCTTAATTTGCAGTATCCCCTAAATAGCCAAGAAAAAAAAATAGTTTTATTTAGCTGTGGAACATCCTTGCACTAATTTGGTTTTGCTGTGTTTTGAACAGATGATGAACCAGATGATGGTGCCCATCATTACTTTATCATTTTGGGTTTCCACAACCTTCAGATGCTGCCTGTGATGTCTGAACTTGGGATTAACATTTCAAGTGTAATTAGAATTTCTTCTGAGAATTACAAGCCCTTGGAGACATACTTGGAAGCAACCACACTTCAAGGAGCATCTTTGCTTTCACCTGAAGGTAAGTTGGTCATAAAACAAAATTTGGGTAGAAAGGAGACTATTTTTTTTTCACCTGAGTAAAGACTGCTCCTTCTGTGGTTTTCTCCCTCTCTATGCTTTGTGTTTGTGCAGGTCACCTGTGAGCAGCTCTGTTTGCAATGCAAAAACTGTATTTCCCATGGTTAATCACCAAATCAAATGATCTGCCAGTGCAAAAGCTTGCCTTAGCTGGGCAGTAGAAGGAGGGGCTGACTAAGCAGGCAGTAGTTGCAGCCATAGTTTTTTGCAGGAGCCACCAAAGACCATTTGCTAAAGTGTTTCCTTCTGAATTGTCAGCCAGGAAGTTGTGTTGCTTGGCAAGCTTGGCTCATTTAGTAATTTCAGGGGAATTGCCCAGCTGGCCAACATGGGACTGCGGCCTCGGCCAGGGAAGAATCTGCTACAGAATAACATCCTGCAACTGTATTCAGCGGTGCCCACCTGGGGGAGTGCTTTTTGTACTTCTTGTTGGCATGTGTGATGGTGAAAGGAGTTAATCTATTTCTACTACAAATACTATTGAAGACAGGTGACAATTTAATCACAATCAGTACTAGTAGTAGAAAAATCCAACTTCAAACTGTGGAGAAATAGGTAAAATCACAGAATGCTAAGGGGTGGAAGGGACCTCCAGAGATCATCCAGTCCAACCCCCCTGCCAAAGCAGGATCACCTATACCAGGTCACACAGGAACTCATCCAGGCAGCTCTTGACTATCTCCAGAGAGGGAGACTCTACAATCCCCCTGGGCAGCCTGTTCCACTGTTCTGTCACCCTCACAGTGAAATAATTCTTCCTCCTGTTTCCATGGAACTTCCTGTGCCTCAGCTTCCACTCATTGCTCTGTCATTGGGTATTGCTGAGCAGAGCCTGGCTGCATCCTCTTGGCACTCACACTATATGTATTTATAAACGTTTATGAGGTCACCCCTTAGTCTCCTCTTCTCCAAGCTGAAGAGCCCCAGCTGCCTCAGTGTCTCCTTGTCAGGAAGATGTGGCCTTGTAGGCCACAAGAGTACATGGATGGCTCATGGTCAACCTTCCATGCAGGGTCAGGGGGCTGGAGCACCTCACCTACAACGACAAGCTGAGGGAATTGGGGAGTTGTTCATTTGGGGTTGATGCAGTATCATTAAAAAATCTTGACCTCTGTAGAGTAACTGTTAAAAGTTTGCTATAAAACAGAAGGACGCATGGAGCTGGCTCAATTTATGCTGGGTCTGGTATTATGTGGTATTTTTGAAGGAAACTGAATGGAATGGAATGGAATGGAATGAAATGGAATGGAATGGAATAGAATAGGAGTTGAATTAAATTGAGTTGAGTTGAGTTGAGTTGAGTTGAATTGAATTGAGTTGAATTGAATTGACCGGGTTGGAAAAGACCTTTGAGATCATCAGGTCCAACCTATCACCCAACACCATCTAATCAACTAAACCATGGCACCAAGTGCCTCATCCAGTCTCTTCCTAAACACCTCCAGGGATGGTGACTCCACCACCTCCCTGGACACCACATTCCAATGGCCAGTCTCTCTTGCTGGGAAGAACTTCTTCCTAACATCCAGCCTAAACCTCCCCTGGCACAGCTTGAGACTGTGTCCTCTTGTTCTGGTGCTGGCCTCCCAAATAAGGAGATGTGATTCAAATGCAAAATATTCTAGGCAGAATAGGGAATAGTAATTTGGAAAAAAAACCCTTCTGTTTAATATGGACAGAATGTGCTTACATGTGTAGTATAATGTGCTTACACAGGAATAATTAAATGTACAAGATTTAAATATACAATTAAAAGATAATGTTTGGACTTGAGATCTGAAAGGTCTTTCCTCATGATAATGAACCTATTCTATTATTAAAGGCTAGAAAACACATGGCTGGATGACAGATCTGAAAGACAAGCTGTCATGTTGACTTCACAAATGAACATGTCTAGCAATATCACTAGTCTACTAAAAACAAATACCATCTTGTCTCGGTCCAGAGAGGGCAAGAGACTCGGTTCTTTTGAGTATTTCCATGTTATGAAACTAGAGGCACAAGCATCATCAACAGCCCTTGAGGCTATTTATTACACAAATAAAGTGGATGGATCAGAAGGAGAGAGAGAGAATAGAGAGTGAGACAGAAAAAAATAGAATAGAATAAACCAGGTTGGAAGAGACCTTCAAGATCATCATGTCCAGCCTATCATCCAACACCACCTAATCAACTAAACCATGGCACCAAGCACCCTATCAAGTCTCCGAGAGACTCTGAGAGAGAAGAGGAAAGGAATTATATTACCAGACTCCTTACCCCCAAGACTGTTTGAGTCTGTGGAGGAAAGGTGCTGCAGCTTTGGCTGTAGAAGGGTGCTGCAGCTTTGGCTGAGCAGCCTCTTCAGCTTCATGAGTTGCAGCCGGCGGAACTTAGGACACGGGCAGACAGTTCTTCTTGGTCTGCTACTTCCAGCTGCATGGTGATGTCTCTGTCCTGGTATTGTCTCCATTATTCCTTCGCAGCGCCATTGTCCAGGTCTTTTCTTCCTGTGTTTTCCTGCTTCTGAGCCAGTAGTTGCTCAGGTCTTTTTATACAGTTGTGGCTTAGGCTGGGTGCCGCCGCACAAGCCACACCCGGGATGTCCCAAAGGGGGGGCCCAGCCCAGTGGGTGGTCACTGGAAGCCAGGTATTTCATTCCCATAATGCCCTGCTCCCCTATAAAACATCAGTGAGGGGTCCTCCCTGTCTCGTCTCTTCCCCAGGGCTGCCTAGGTAATGGGCTGAGCCGAGGCCCCAAGGCTGGGTTGGGGGGGTTGGAGAAAGAGCCCTGGGGAGATTTTGGGTGTACCCCCAGGTGGGGATGGGACATTCTTGGGTATATTTTGGGATCTCTCTCTCTTTTTGTCACGGTGCTTGTGGTTTTCTGTAAAACTTTCATTGTTTTTTACGTTTAAACTTTCCAACATTTTTGCAATCCATTTTTTGTCTCAGTCTTTCTTTGGTGGGAAAATCAGTCTCTCAACCCACTACAACAGTTTTTTAGTCCTTAGGTATGTGTCCAAGTATTGTCCCCCAGGAAATCTTCCTGTGTATTCCTTTGTGTGTGGACAGGGGTCTGGAGGGGGGGGGGGGGGGGGGGGGAAGGGGGGGGGGTTCGACCTCCTCCTCCTCCATTTACCTGCCCACACACCCAATACACATAAGGAGCCAGGTGGTGAATCCATTGTCTCACCATCCTCCCTTTCCGGGTACCTGATGGGTGGAGATGATCTTGTCTTAGGAGGCCTACAAGAAGGCTGGGGAGGGACTTCTCAGGATCTCAGGTAGTGATAGGACTAGGGGGAATGGAATGAAGCTGGAGGTGGGGAGATTCAGGCTGGAGGTGAGGAGGAAGTTCTTCCCCATGAGAGTGGTGAAGCCCTGGAATGGGTTGTCCAGGGAGGTGCTTGAGGCCCTATCCCTGGAGGTGTTTAAGCCCAGGCTGGATGAGGCTCTGGCCAGCCTGCCCTAGTGTGAGGTTTCCCTGCCCATGGCAGTGGAGTTGGAACTAGATGATCCTTGTGGTCCCTTCCAACCCTGACTGATACTATGATAGTATGATATTCCTGAAGGTATCAATAGCAGTGGCCTCAGTCCATTGTCTGGACCAGCAGCAAAGGTGATTTTATCTTTGTTGAGTCACAGCAGGAGAGATAAGATCTCTAGTCTCTCACACATCTCCAGGATGAGAATATGTCCTAAACCTTGCCATGCAGATCAACATTGAGGTAAGACCTTGTCAGAAATGTGTGCCAATCAGGAAAATTCCAGATGGTGGAAATTATTAGGGATCTGTAAAATTTTACCTACAAGGAAAAACTCAGAGTAGTTGTCCTTAAATTTTGAGAAGGTTGAATGATGGAGAAATACTAAAAGTTTTTGAGTTTATAACAGTCTAGGACAGCAAATGAAGAGCTTAAATTTCAATAGAGAAAACAGAATGTAGCAGGAAAAAAAATTCCACAGGTGAGGTTAGTGAAGTAATGAAGTAGACCGAGGAATATTATTGAGTCTTTTTAAGGTTATATAAAGGCAAATATCTGTCAGCGGTGACAGAAGTTAATTGTGCTTTGGAACAGGCATTAAGTGTTCTATGGATGAATGGCTTACAAAACAGATCATGGTTGATCTTTCAGTAACGTACAGAGAGATGTTTAGGTGGAGAGACATTAAGCTGTAAATGCAGTTATGTTCTAGTGTTTCAGTTGTTCTTGGCATGAACACACATGAATCATGGATTAGGACCACAGCTTTCCTGGTCTTTTCCTTCCTAGATACTTGCATCCCCGTATGGTTTTTGTTTTGTGCAGTCAAGCACTGTCAGTAGACTTTCATGTGCTTAGTTTCCTGTTCCTCTAATTCAGCTTTTCTGAGAGCTTATGAGAGAACTTAGATCAATCACTCAGCCTGGCAAAATGGAATTGATTTTTCTCCATTTATGCTGGGAAAATGTAACCATACATATCCCAGTGATTCTAGGGTTTCTGTTTTCACAGTGATGGTTCAAAATCACCATGCAATTTATTAGAATAGAATAGAATTAACCAGGTTGGGAAAAAACTTTGAGATCAAGTCCAACCTATCACCCAACACCATCTAATCAACTAAACCATGGCACTAAGTGCCTCTTCTAGTCTCATCTTCCAGTCTCATCACTTCCAGTGATGGTGACTCCACCACCTCCCTGGGCAGCACATTCCAATGGCAAATTACTCCTTCTGGGAAGAATTTCTTCCTAACATCCAGCCTGAACCTCCCCTGGTGCAGCTTGAGACTGTGTCCTCTTGTTCTGGTGCTGGTTGCCTGGGAGAAGAGACCAACCCCCACCTGGCTACAACCTCCCTTCAGGTAGTTGTAGACAGCAATAAGGTTTCCCCTGAGCCTCCTCTTCTCCAGGCTAGTTGTTGTGCCAAATCTTTTCTGTATCAACATTTTCTCGCAGCTGTTGCACGTTATTTTGCACCCATAAGTCCAAATGAAAGCAAGTCCTTTCAGGTTTAGCAGTGATCTTAGTTTCCAGACTCTGATTGTAAGGTTGGCATTAAGAGAAAGCTTTCTTTTTTTTCTCTTCAGGTAGTACATCTTTGAAGATCAATCACTACTGTGCAGTGAAAATGGAAACCATACAATTCCAGACTTGCTAGTCACAGTCATACTGTACCTTAATCCCCTTTTGCACCAGTTTCCACACACCAATAAAATTGTGGTGATAAGCCTTGGTTACCTTATACCTAAAGAACAAGTTCATCAAGATATGTGGTGGCAGCTTTGGAAAAGTACAAACCTGGGAGTTTCACATTTCCTAGCTTTGAAACATTCGCTGCTCTGATTTAGTTTTGTGGCAGTTTTAGGCTGTGCCTTTAAAATGTAGCTGCAGATTTTGAGCAGAAAAGTAGAAAAATATAAATAAGGCACTATGGGGTGTAGAAAGGAAAACAAAACGTTATTCTAAACAAATTGATTGGACAGAATGTCTGTCTGGGATAAGAAAGCTGTACCATAACAATCTTTCACATTTCACTTCCATTCCAATTCCTTTTCTTTTCTCTGGCTTGGCTGTTCTGCTTCGCTCAGGAGGTAATAACGCTTCTGGCTGGTCTTGAGAAAGATAAGCTTACCTGTTTTTCTCTCAACTCCTCTCTTTTCTCTTTGGTACAAAAGGGAGGGGGGAGGAGGTTTGCGGGGGCAGTGGAGCACTTTCCCTGGTCTCTGGGAGAACCAGAGGGGCACCTGGGGGGTTTCTGTGTTATTTGCTAATTGTAAATACCTGTATAATATTGTAAGTCCTGTATATTTTGTACATATTCATTGCATTCCATTGTAGAGTGTAGATCTTGCTTGTAAATACAGCTTCATTTGCTTCCAACTGAATTAGTTGTGCTAAGTTAATGCTGGGGGAAACTTCAGCCCACCACAAGTTTGCAGAGAGAAGTCATGGTGTAGTTTCAGTTTGGTTTGGTTTTCTTTTGTTTCTGAAAAAAAACCCAACTCTTACTGAGACTTTACCTTTCTTTCTGGAGATTTTTAATCCCAAAGTCCAGTGTCAGATTCTCAGAGACTCTGAGGATGGCAATATTTTAACAGTGCTTACCAAAGACTAGCGTACGATTTGTGCTATGTGGAAAAGGGACCCGGTACCACGATGTATCTAATACTTAAAATCTTTAGTTGCAGAAGCAGAGAAAAGAAAGAAAGATGGAGCTGTCAAGGAGCTGGAAACATTTTGGAAATACCTGGAGCCAGTTTTGAGCAGTGGAAAGCATGGATCAAGTCTTTCTAACGTTGCCAGGCTTCATTACCTAGTTAAGGAGAACGTCTTCCCCCCTGACTGGTCTGACAGAAAAATGCTGGTGAGTAGATTCTGCTTTCAAAGAGCATGCCATACTTTGGGGCTTGTAATATTGAAGACCCATTTAGAAATAGTAGGATTTTTAGCTTAGTCTTCTAAGAAACAAAACCAAAGTAGTTAGTATATTTGTAATCTGGAACAAATGTTGTTGCCTATGAATCCAACAAGCTTATTCAGCTTATATATATTCACAAAGAGTCCTTTGAATAGAAATAACTGATTTGGAGTTTCTTAATATTGTAGGCCCCAGCAGCAGTTTTTAAACAGTTTGAGGTATTTGAGGGCTCTCCCCCTTGTGATGGATTACATCCATCCTGGAAGCAGGGTGGGGAGGGCTTGTGAGAGCATTGCCCTCCCTGCAGGGGGTTTTCCTCCTGGGAAACTAAGTTAGTCTGTTCCACTCCCCCTCCTTGTCCAGCAAGGCTATAAAAAGGAGGACACTGCAGCCATTAGGTCTCTTGGCCCCTGCCTTTGCCTGGACAAGGACTGCCACTTGTTCCCCTGCTTCTCTGCCATGTGGTCCTCTCTGCTGCACCCCACACCTTTGCAAAGGACTGGTTTTGTATTTCATATTTCTTTTTTCCCATCCATCCTTGTTCCTTACCCTTGTGAGCCCTACCTGTTATTGTTACATGTATGTGTATTATTTCTTGGTGGATTTGCTCCTTTCCTTTCTTTTCCTCTCTATTGGGAAAGAGGAGGGGGCGGAGCAGGGGAGGAAATCGTTCAAACCACCACACCCCTGTACTCAGCACTGGTGAGGCTACACATTGAGTGCTGGGTTCAGTTTTGGGGCCCTCACCACAAGAAAGACATTGAAGTACTGGTGCATGTCCAGAGAAGGGCAATAAAGCTGGTGAAGGGCCTAAAGAACAGGTCTTGTAAGGAGCAGCTAAAAGAACTAGGGTTGTTTAGTACAGGGAAGAGGAGGCTGAGGGGAGACCTTCTCTCTCTCTACAGCTCTCTCAAAAGAGGTTGCAGTGAGGTGGGTCAGTCTCTTCTCCCTAGTACAAGTGACAGGATGAGAGGAAACGGCCTCCAGTTACACCAGGGGAGGTTTAGGTTAGCGGTTAGAAGAGACTTCATATCTGAAAGGGTTCTCAAACACTGGCTTAGGCTCCCTAGGGACATGATTGAATCCGTATCCCTGGAGGTGTTTCAAAGATGCAGATTTGTGGTGCTCAGGGACATGGCTTAGCATCAGACTTGGTAGGGTTAGGTAATGGTTGGACTTGATGATCTTAAAGGTCTTTTCCAACCATTAATGATTCTATGGTTAATTTGTTCAGCATCTTTATATGTACCCAATTTGGAGCTCATTAGAGAGTTAGATTTCTGTATGAAATAACAGAAATTGTATTTTTGTCCTCATAAGAGCAGGTCTATTTACTGTATCTCACAACAGTCACCAGAGAACAAATCAAAATGAAGGCAATTTTGCTTTCGATCTGCTGTTTTACCATATCCAGTACAGTAAAGTAAAGCAAGATGTTATAGTTTAGCCTGCTTTATTTGTGGTCTGTATTATTAGGGTAAGAGGACAGACTACATCCTCCTAACACATACTTACAGTGCACTAAATCCTCTATATAAACAGCCTAGTGAGCAAGGAAGTATCCTTGATCCTGAAGGGATCAGAACTTAGTTCAGCTAAATCCACAGTGGTTTTCCAAGGCATTCACTAAAACTGCCTCAACTGTGGGAACAAGTAGGCTTGCAACTTACAGAGTTACTTATAATCATACTCTTGATCTAAACTCAAAATATGAAGCCTATTTTGGAAAAGAATGTTTTTATCTCATAGATCATCCCCATAATCACATCTTACAGTGAATGGGTGTTACCTGTGAATATCCTGTGAGCAGCTATATTACAGCTGAAACAGAAGGAAAATAACCTGGCACAGAAAGTGTTCCAGCAGACTGTAGTTGTAATTTCACTGTCATCTGTTTCTCAGATTTCATCAGAAGTAAAAACATTTATGAGGTTTTAGAGAAACAGATGGCAGGAATATAAGTAGTGAAATCATGGGTGGATAGAGTAAGTCTATTCTGGTGAACTTGCTCCCAGCTTGCTGCATCTCACAAGTTCAAGATGTACAGAAGGAAAATTCCTGTGACAAATTGTTAGACATTGATATAAAAATCTTAAGAGTCTTATATAGAGTAGGTACTCTCTGCTTTCAGATTTCAGCAAGAAGGAAGATATTTCAAAAATACTTGTCTTTGAGAGTCAGCAATCATAGAATCATAGAATAGTAAGGTTGGAAAAGACCTCAGAGATCATCAAGTACAACCTATCACCCAACACCTCAGGACTAACTAAAGCATGTCTCCAAGCACCACGTCCAATCCTCTTTTGAACACCTCCAGGGATGGTGACTCCACCACCTCCCTGGGCAGCACATTCCAATGGCCAGTTACTCTTTCTGGGAAGAACTTTCTCCTCACCTTGAGCATAAACCTCCCCTGGTGCAGCTTGAGACTGTGTCCTCTTGTTCTGGTGCTGGTTGCCTGGGAGAAGAGACCAACCCCCTCCTGGCCACAACCTCCCTTCAAGTAGTTGTAGACAGCAATGAGGTCTCCCCTGAGCCTCCTGTTCTGGAGGCTAAGCAACCCCAGCTCCCTCAGCCTCTCCTCACAGGGCTGTGCTCCAAACCCCTCCCCAGCTTTGTTGCCCTTCTCTGCACATGTTCCAGCAAGTCAACATCTTTCCTAAACTGAGGGGCCCAGAACTGAGTGATTAACAATACAGATTGTAGTAAGGTATGATTGCTTTTCCCCCTCTCCCTGCATTTATTAGGTGAAGTGTCTCAATGTCCTTCTTAAATTGAGGGGCCCAGAGCTGGACACAGGACTCAAGGTGTCTAGGACGTATGGGGGAAGAGTATGTCCATTAAAGCCATGGAAACTTGAATGTGGCATGTAGTCTCAGATAGGGTTTTGGAATTTGAACAAAAGTATTTCATATTTAGAATAGCAATTGGTATTATTCTTTTTATTGCTTCCAAGGTTCAGTGAAAACCCCTTAAGAACCTTGATGCTATCCTTGTCAAGTTTTTGCAGATACAGCCTTCTCCCTTTGGCCATTGGTCTGGCATGCTGACATTCATTTGCTTGCACTCTGGGATTCAGAGCTCAGTTCATTATGAAAGAAAGAAAGTAATGAGATTATATTGATTAGTTGGGGTTTCATTTATTTATTTCCATCTAGGGCAGGTGAATGGTGGAACTTGCTGCAGGTTAATCACCAGTAGAAACATTCACATGTGATATAAAAGGCTTATTCTAAGTTACCTCTCTTCACAGAATCACAGAATGGTGGGAGGGACCTCGAGAGATCATCTACTCCAACCCCCCTGCTAAAGCAGGTTCTCCTAGATCAGGTTGCAGAGGAACATGTCCAGGCAGGTTTTGAAATTCTCCTCAGTAGGAGGTTCCACAAATAAATATCCCATCCCTATCAAAACCCCAAAAAACTCACTCCAAAACAAAAAGCAAACCCCACAAACAAACAAACAGAACAAACAAACTAAATTCCAGTTGTAAGAAAACACACCATGAACAGTTATGATAAAATTAGTTAGGCTTTGTGCAGAGGGACCTTGCCAGGCTGGACAGATGGGCAGAGTCCAAGGGCATGAGATTGAACAAGTTCAAGTGCCAGGTTCTACACATTGGCCACAACAACCCCATGCAGTGCTGCAGGCTGGGGTCAGAGTGGCTGGAGAGCGGCCAGGCAGAAAGGGACCTAGGGGTACTGGTTGATAGTAGGCTGAACATTAGCCAGGAGTGTGCCCAGGTGGCCAAGAAGTCCAATGGCATCCTGACCTGTATCAGTAATAGTGTGGCCAGCAGGAGCAGGGAATTCATTGTGCCCTGTGCTCAGCATTGGTTAGGCCGCACAGTATCACAGTATTACAGTATTGCCAAGGTTGGAAGAGACCTCAAGGATCATCAAGTCCAACCTGTCTCCACAAACCTCATGATTAGACCATGGCACCAAGTGCCACATCCAATCTCCTCTTGAAGACCTCGAGGGATGGTGAATCCACCAACTCCCTGGGCAGCACATTCCAATGACGAATGACTCACTCAGTGAAGAACTTTCCCCTCACCTCCAGCCTAAACCTCCCCTGGCGCAGCTTGAGACTGTGTCCTCTTGTTCTGGTGCTGGTTGCCTGGGAGAAGAGACCAACCCCTTCCTGATTACAACCACCCTTCAGGTAGTTGTAGAGGGCAGTGAGGTCACCCCTGAGCCTCCTCATCTCCAGGCTAAGCAACCCCAGCTCCCTCAGTCTCTCCTTATAGGGCTGTGCTCAAGGCCTCTCACCAGCCTTGTTGCCCTTCTCTGGACACCTTGAGTCCTGTGTCCAGCTCTGGGCCCCTCAGTTTAGGAAAGATGTTGAGTTGCTGGAAGGTGTCATTGCTGCAGGTATTTAGAAAGAGACTGGATGAGGCACTTGGTGCTGTGATTTATTTTATTAGATGGTGTTGGGTGATAGGTTGGACTTGATGGACTGAAAGGTCTTTTCCAATCTGGTAAATTCTATTCTATTCTATTCTAACCGAATCAAATGGGCAATACTGAGTCCATACTGAGTGTGGCAGTCCATGTGGTGTGGCAGTGTTGATGTAAATAAAGGTGAGGCCTTGTCTTCTTATAATAATTCTATCAATATTTTGGATTAGTGAAGAAACAAAATCCCTTAGCTGATTTTGAAACTGTTGTAGATCTGCTGCTTAGAGTGGTAATGACTCCTATGGCTGAGTTATGTGATGGTTTGATATGCAAACTTGATTCTCTGTTTTTTTTCTGTCCTAGCTTGAATTTGGCACTGTGCTGTTTGAAAGTATTGCTTGTTTGATGTATGACTGCCTGGACTGGAGAAGACAGCATCATGCCTACCTGGAAAACACCAAGTTTATTAATGTGCCTGTAGTATCCGAGAGCAAATCCACACAGCCAAGTGTAACAGAGGCAAGGATCCTTTGTACTTCACCATGCTTCTTGTAGAGAACAGCTAGCTATAGGCTAGCTCCTTGTCTTTAATTTTGCACTCAAGAACTCATCTTGGACCATCACTATGTGTGCATTTTTCTGGGAATGAAGTGTCTTCAGCATTTAAAACCTACAAAATGGGGGGGAGGGGATGGTGGAAGGCAGTTGATCGCTGAGGAAACTGAAATAGGAAAATCTGAAGGCTCATACAGGTCTAGAGTATCATAAGTGTTAAATCTCCTTAAAGAGCTTCTAGACACCTTCTTGAGTCTGAAAAATCAATATGCCTGCAAAGAGCTACTGTGTCTTGTTGCAGATCTGTGAACTATCAATACAATATCATTAGTTCTATGCGAGACCAGTTCTTTGTTTATAGTAGACAATGGCTTAAGTGGGCAGGAGAATGGGCTTACTCCATCTGTTGCAGCAGTACTGAATGCTCATCCAAAGCATTCATCAAACTACATTGGGACTATCTTGTTCCATTCAGGGTTAGGTTGAATTTGCCTCCCCTTATTTCAGCCATTCAAAAGATTTGCTTCAAGGCTAGGATGAATAAAAAAAGATAAAGGAAACAAGCTTCTCCCACATTTTTGTGCAGTTCCATTATTTCTGAGGGGTTATTATCTTTGTTTTTCTTCCTTTAGGTACAACCATCACTACTTGCAAAGAAAAAAGGACAAGCAGAAGAAATTGTGACAGCAGTAACTTTGTCCCAGGGTACGTCCAAGGAATGAAAACATTACCTGTAGCTCTTCAGTCTGCCATAGCATTCATTCATCTGGCAGCCAGGCACTTGTGGTGTCCCCCAGGGATCAGTGCTGGGCCCCATCCTCTTCAATATCTTTATTGATTGATCTGGATGAGGAGATTGAGTCCATAATTAGTAAATTTGCGAAGGACACCAAGCTGGGGGCAGGAGTTGGTCTGTTAGAGGGTGGAAGGGCACTCCGGAGGGACCTTGACAGGCTGGACAGATGGGCAGAATCCAACATGATGACATTCAACAAGTCCTACTGCCGGGTGCTGCACTTTGGCCACAACAACCCCATGCAGTGCTACAGGCTGGGGTCAGAGTGGCTGGAGAGCAGCCAGGCAGAAAGGGACCTGGGGGGTACTGGTTCACAGCAGCTGAACATGAGCCAGCAGTGTGCCCAAGTGGCCAAGAAGGCCAATGGCATCCTGGCCTGCATCAGAAATAGTGTGGCCAGCAAGAGCAGGGAGGTCATTCTGCCCTGTGATCAGCACTGGTTAGGCCACACCTTGTGTCTAGTTCTGGGCCCCTCAGTTTAAGGACACTTGAACGTGTCCAGAGAAAGGCAACAAAGCTGGGGAGAGGCCTAGAGCACAGCCCTGTGAGGAGAGGCTGAGGGAGCTGGGGTTGCTTAGCCTGGAGAAGAGGAGGCTCAGAGGAGACCTTCTTGCTGTCTCCAACTACCTTAAGGGAGGTTGTAGCCAGGAGGGTGTTGGTCTCTTCTCCCAGGCAACCAGCACCAGAACAAGAGGACACAGTCTCAAGCTGTGCCAGGGGAGGTTTAGGCTGGATGTTAGGAAGTTCTTCTTAGAAAGAGAGATTGGCCATTGGAATGTGCTGCCCGGGGAGGTGGTGGAGTCACCATCACTGGGAGTGTTTAGGAAGAGCCTAGATGAGGCACTTGGTGCCATGGTTTAGTTGGTTAGATGGTGTTGGGTGATAGGTTGGACTCGATGATCTCGAAGGTCTTTTCCAACCTGGTTAATACTATTCTATGTCCAAGCAATGAAAACACTACCTGTAGCTCTTTAGTCCAGTAGCATTCATTCATCTGACATCATAAACCCATGGAATTATTTGCACAGTTCTGAAGATGTGATTTGATGTTCTGAGAGCAGTTTCTTGGTGATTACACTGGAAGTCTCTGGAAATTGGGGTGGTAATATCTCCATTCTTTAGAAAGTTACTTCAGCTGTTCCTAGTCACAGTCAGATTTCTAAGAGCTCTGTGGAAGTGGACTTTGTTGTCTCTTTTAAGAATAATTTGCTGCAGTTTGAAGTGGCTGTTAATGTAAATTGACATTTCTGAAGAAATTGATCTCAATGTTTTATTTGTTACTAAAACAGAAGCAGCTGCCTCCTTTTGGACTCCTTCTGTGGACATGAGGTACTACAATGACTTACTCAGTCAAATACCTGAGGAATGCTTTTCTGTACCCTTACTGCTCAACTGCATGTTGGAACAGGTGGGAATATTCTCTTTATAATTCCAGTGGCTGATTTGGCTTAGACCAGTTAGACTGAATTGATCAACAATCAGTAAACTTATTTCAGCTTAAAATAAGAGACTTTGCATGGAAACACTGACCAAGGGAGCTCAATACAAAGAAAACACAACTATAAGGTGTCTTAATTGGTTGTCTTTCCTCTTGTGCACTTCTTCTGTACATAGAGTGTATTATTCCAACAATATTTTTTCTGTGTTGCATACATTACATACAATATGATCAAATGAGGAAGAAGGTTTAATTTGGGGGCAGGTGTCAATTTGTTAGAGGGTAGGAGACCTCTGCAGGGGGACCTTGACAGGCTGGGCAGATGGGCAGAGTCCAGTGACATGAGATTGAACACATCGAAGTGCCAGGCTCTACACATTGGCCACAACAACCTCATGCAGTGCTACAGGCTGGGGTCAGAGCCAGGCAGAAAGGGACCTGGGGGTACTGGTTGATAGCTGGCTGAACAGGAGCCAGCAGTGTGCCCAGGTGGCCAAGAAGGCCAATGGCATCCTGGCCTGTGTCAGGAATAGTGTGGCCAGCAGGAGCAGGGAAGTCATTGTGCCCTGTACTCTGCACTGGTTAGGCCACACCTTGAGTCCTGTATCCAGTTCTGGGCCCCTCAGTTTAGGAAAACTGGGGAGAGGCCTTGAGCACAGCCCTATGAGGTGAGGCTGAGGGAGCTGGGGTTGCTTAGCCTGGAGAAGAGGAGGCTCAGGGGAGACCTTATTGCTCTCTATAACTACCTGCTGGGAGGTTGTAGCCAGATGGGGGTTGGTCTCTTCTCCCAGGCAATCAGCACCAGAACAAGAGGACACAGTCTCAAGCTATGCCAGGGGAAGTTTAGGCTGGAGGTAAGGAGAAAGTTCTTCTCAGAAGGAGTAATTGGCTATTGGAATGTGCTGCCCAGGGAGGTGGTGGAGTCACTATCCCTGGAGGTGTTCAAGAGGGGATTGGCCGTGACACTTGGAGCCATGGTTTAGTTAGTCAGGAGGTGTTGGGTGATAGGTTGGTCTTGATGATCTCTGAGGTCTTTTCCAACAATAGTGATTCTATGTTTCTATGTTTGCCAGGTGATTGCAAGTGAAGAAGACCTTACACCACCTAGTCTGGTGGTACCTGAGCCTCGGGCAGATGGGCTACATCATACCATTGCAGATCATATAGCCTCCATCCTTCCTTCTCTTTGGCTTTCCAAGTGTGAAAAAGAGGTTTGTGTTGCTGTCTCGGTCCGGAGAGGGAAAGAGACTAGTTCTTTTGAATATTCCCATGTTGTGAAATGAGAGGCACAAACCAGGCCAAAATATCAACAGCTAGGCTATTTATTACATAGAGAAAATGGAAATAAGAAGGAGAGAGGGAGAAGATAGAGAGGGAGAGGGAGAAGAGAGAGAGAGAAGAGGAGAGAAAATGGAAATAAGAAGGGGAGAGGGAGAAGATAGAGAGGGAGACGGAGAAGAGAGAGAGAGAAGAGGAAAGGAATCATATTACCACACCCCTCACCCACCCCAAGACAGTTTGAGTCTGTGGAGGAAAGGGTGCTGAGGCTTTGGCTGGAGACGCGATGTGATCCCTCTGGGCAGCCTGGGTCTGTAGAGAAAGGGTGCTGAGGCTTTAGCTGGAGATACGATGTGGTCCCTCTGGGCAGCGTGGGTCAGCTCCATGAGTGGCAGCAAGCAGGACTTAGGACACGGAGAGAGGGTTCAGTCTGCTTGCTTCCTTCTCAGCGGCATGGTCCTCCTTCAGCGTTTTTCTCTCTCTGCGGTTTTCTTCCCCTGCGGTTTTCTTCCTACTGAGCCAGTAGTGGTCAAGTCTTTTATACAGTTTTTAGTCCTTAGGTATGTGTCCAAGCATTGTCCCTCAGGAATTCAGGGGCCAGGAAATCATAAGTATCCAGATATCGTTCCCCAGGAAGTCTTTCTGTGTAATCCTGTGTGTTTAGGCAGGTGTCTAGATGGAGGCGGGGGGAGGGCGTCCGCCTTCCCCTTCTCCATTTGACCTGCCCACACACCCATTACACATCCAGAAACAGGTGGTGAGTCCATTGTCTCGCCACCTTCCCTTCCTGGAAATGATCTTGTCCTGAAGGCGTGATGGCTGGGTCCTTGGGCCAGCTGCAGTCCAGTGTTATCACGATGCAATCACAAGGTGATTTGCATCCAGGATTGGTCTTTGCTCTGCCCCACAACATATTGTCTGGGCAAGCAGCAAGTGATTTTATCTTTGTTGAGTCATACAAGGAATTTAGACTCTTACAGTTGCCTTTTATTCATATCCCAAAATGACAAATAAATCTGATTGTTTGGGGTTAATCTATCTTTCTTTTTCAACAGAATCTCTATGACTACTTTTCTCCTAAATACAATGAAAGAGAGACTGTTACTCCCAAGTACCCTGTCTTACTGAACTACCATGATACCCAGGCTCAGCGATGGCACATGCTGAAGGTATAGTACTACCTGTCATATGTATGTATAAACAGTTCTAAAGTCCACAGGCAGTCAATATTCAGTGCACTAAAGAGGGTGGAGAGGTGCTTTTACAAAGCAGAACAGTATAGCCTAGATTCTTCCTACTGAGATGGACACACTAATGTGTTTAGTCTGGTTAAGAAGCAGTGAAGTAGTCCTGCTGGCAGACAAACACAGAGCATTAGATTAATTTCAGTGATCTGCTTGCATAATTGATAAGAATGTTTAGCCTTTGGCATAGATGAGATGACAGAACTCTGTTGATTTACTGTAGCCAAACATTGATGAAACTGCAGAAAAAGAGTTACTAGCTTGATGGAAGTGATTTAGCACGCAGACTAAACACATAGAATAGAATAGAATAGAATAGAATAGAATAGATACATAATTGTAGAGAGCAATAAGGTCTCCCCTGGGCCTCCTCTTCTTCAGGCTAAGCAGCTCCAGCTCCCTCGGTCTCTCCTCACAGGGCTTGTCCTCCAAACCCCTCCCCAGCTTTGTTGCCCTTCTCTGGACATGTTCAAGTGTCTCTAAATCCTTCTTAAACTGAGGGGCCCAGAACTGGACACAGGACTCAAGATGTGGCCTAACCAGTGCTGACTACAGGGGCAGAATGACTTCCCTGCTCCTGCTGGCCACACTATTCCTGATGCCATTGGCCTTCTTGGCCACCTGGACGCACTGCAGGCTCATGTTCATCCTACTATCAACCATTACCCCCAGGTCACTTTCTGCCTGGCTGCTCTCCAGCCACTCTGACCCCAGCCTGTAGCATTGCATGGGGTTGTTGTGGCCAATGTGTAGAACCCAGATATTCTCTTATGCATCCCAGCTTTTCTGCCTAAAATTTCTGACACCATGATTCCATAACACACAGTGAGCACAAGCTCAGAGTCTGTGTCTAACCAGTTTAACTAGATGACATACCTATTTTGCTGTAAAAAGACTTCTTTATCCAGACATCATTTTGAGAATTTTCACTGGTGTGGAAGTTTGCTTCACCTCAAGTGCTTGGGGTTTTGTTTCAGGTCCAGGATAACTTAAATCCAGAGAAGATTGAACGTGAAATGATGGCTAAGCTGCCTCTTACAGAACTTATCCATTTCACTTGTCCTTCAGCTGAAAACAACGCTGAACGCTTGGCAAGAGCTCATGAGCTCAAGTATTATTGTACCAATGGTAAGCTGATTTTCTTTTTCATTGACATAACTTTCTTTAATTCTGGTCAATTGTCCTACTAAATAGGAGGAATGCTGAGATGGGCAGAGTCCAACAGGATGGCATTCAACAAATCCAAGTGCCGGGTTCTGCACTTTGGCCACAGCAACCCCAAGCAGTGCTACAGGCTGGGGTCAGAGTGGCTGGAGAGCTGCCAAACAGAAAGGGATCAGGGGGTACTGATTAACAGCTGGCTGAACATGAGCTAGCAGTGTGCCCAGGTGGCCAAGAAGGTCAATGGCATCCTGGCCTGCATTAGAAGTAGTGTGGCCAGCAGGAGCAGGGAGGTCATTGTGCCCCTGTACTCAGCACTGGTTAGGCCACACCTTGAGTCCTTTGTCCAGTTCTGGGCCCCTCAGTGCAAGAAGAACATTGAGAGACTTGAATGTGTCCAAAGAAGGGCAACCAGGCTGGGGAGACGTCTGGAACACAGCCCTGTGAGGAGAGGCTGAGGGAGCTGGGGTTGCTTAGCCTGGAGAAGAGGAGGCTCAGGGGAGACCTTATTGCTCTCTACAACTACCTGCTGGGAGGTTGTATCCAGGTGGGGGTTGGTCTCTTCTCCCAGGCAACCAGCACCAGAACAAGAGGACACAGTCTCAAGCTGTGCCAGGGGAAGTTCAGGCTGGAGGTGAGGAGAAAGAGTAATTGGCTTTTGGAATGTGGTGCCCAGGGAGGTGGTGGAGTCATCATCCCTGGAGGTGTTCAAGAGGGGATTGGATGTGGCACTTGAAGCCATGGATTAGTTAGTCCTGAGGTGTTGGGTGATAGGTTGGACTTGATGATGTCTGAGGTCTTTTCCAACCTTATTGATTCTATGATTCTGTGTCTTTCAGAATGTGTTCTGTGTAAGCTGTTTGTGTTAATAATGAAATTACTTCTATAAAAGTTCCTTGATCAAACCAAGAATACATTAATTTCTTCAACCATAATCACTTCTGCCTTTACTTTTTCTATCATATAACAATAAATTGGATTTGTTCTTGCCTTTGTTTGCACCTGGCTAACTTCTAGGTAAATTATGTGCAAAATCTTAATCAAAGAGCAAAAAATGATAGTTGGTTAAGAAGCAGGTCAAGAGAGGTGATTCTCCCCCTCTACTCAGCTCTGCTGAGACCCCACCTGGAGTACTGCCTCCAGTTCTGGAGCCCCTATTACAAGAGGGATCTGGAGGTGCTGGAAGGTGTCCAGAGAAGGGCCATGAGGATGAGCAGAGGGCTGGAGCTCCTCTCCTGTGAGGACAGACTGAAGGAGTTGGGGCTGTTCAGTCTGGAGAAGAGAAGGCTCCCAGGTGACCTAATTGTGGCCTTCCAGTATCTGAAGGGGGCTACAAAAAGGCTGGGAAGGGACTGCTCAGGATCTCAGGTAGTGATAGGACTTGGGGGAATGGAATGAAGCTGGAGGTGGGGAGGAAGTTCTTCCCCATGAGAGTGGTGAAGCCCTGGAATGGGTTGTCCAGGGAGGTGGTTGAGGCCCCATTCCTGGAGGTGTTTAAGCCCAGGCTGGATGAGGCTGTGGCCAGCCTGATCTAGTGTGGGGTGTCCCTGCCCATGGCAGGGGGGTTGGAACTAGATGATCCTTGTGGTCCCTTCCAACCCTGACTGATTCTATGATACGATAAGCTAGGGAGGATAAAGGAAGTTTATGATAAGGAAGTCTTTTCATGACCTGAAAATAACTAGTTGTTAACTGGTTTGATAATGTCTTCTCAGTTTTTTTAAATCAACATCATTTATATGAAGGTAATGAGCCAAGAGGTATTCAGATGTGGGAAACACTTCATTTAAGATGGATGAACAGTTATGATGGATGAATATGGTTTTGGAATTTGGAAGCATTGGACTTTGAATGCAGTGTGAAGTGTAGCTCACAGAATTTGATCCAGCACCATTAAGGAAATTGTTGTTGGCTTTTGCAGAGTTGCCAAGAACAATACATTTACGTAGTCTTCTATTTATCTTCTCCTGGGCCATAAGGACATTTTCACTTAATGACTGCAATTCTTTTATAGAACTTCTGAGTTGGGCTGAAGTAGAAAGAGCCTTCCAAGTGTTTACTTTTGAAAGCCTGATGCTGACTGAGGTGAATGACTCTGCTTTCCTGGAGAGCTCTGGATCAGTGGTGGGAAGTGATTCTAAAGCAGCTGATACACCTTGGGATAATCCAGCCAGGTTTGCAAAACAGCTGAGACAACTCTTCCTCAGTGGGAAATCTCCAAGAAGCTCTGGTAAAAACCTCTCTTTACATTACACCTATCATTACACCTATCCAACCCCTGTAGGGGTTTCGACACACACACTACTTGGTGCAGGCTGTTTTCCTTCTTGGAAATATTCTTACCTCGATTCTGAAAGGATTTGGATTCATAGAATCATAGAATTGTTTTAGTTGGAAAAGACCTTGAAGGTCATCAGGTCCAGCCATTATCTAACTCTCCCATGTCTGGTGCTAAAACATATTCCTCAGCACCACATCACTGCATCTTGGAAACAACTCCAGGGATGGGAATTCAACCACCTAACTGGGGAACCTGTTCCAGTGTTTGTTGAACATGAGCTAGCAGTGTGCCCAGGTGGCCAAGAAGGCCAATGGCATCCTGGCGTGCATTAGGAACAGTGTGGCCAGCAGGAGCAGGGAAGTCATTGTGCCCCTGTACTCAGCACTGGTTAGGCCACACCTTGAGTCCTGTGTCCAGTTCTGGGCCCCTCAATTTAAGAAGGACATTGAGACACTTGAACGTGTCCAGAGAAGGGCAACAAGGCTGGGGAGAGGTCTGGCGCACAGCTCTGTGAGGAGAGGCTGAGGGAGCTGGGGTTGCTTAGCCTGGAGAAGAGGAGGCTCAGGGGAGACCTTATTGCTCTCTACAACTACCTGAAAGGTGGTTGTAGCCAGGAGGGGGTTGGTCTCTTCTCCCAGGCAGCCAGCACCAGAACAACAGGACACAGTCTCAAGCTGAGCCAGGGGAAATTTAGGCTTGAGGTGAGGAGAAAGTTCTTCACTGAGAGACTTATTGGCCTTTGGAATGTGCTGGCCAGGGAGGTGGTGGAGTCACCATCACTGGAGGCATTTAGGAAGAGACTGGATGAGGCACTTGGTGCCATGGTTTAGTTGATTAGATGGTGTTGGGTGATAGGGTGGACTTGATGATCTCGAAGATCTTTTCCAACCTGGTTTATTCTATTCTAAGTGTAGCAGAGCTGATCATGTAATTATTGGGCTGGTTGTCAATAAAAGGAAACTTCAACTTGATGGTAATCTGATAATCAACTTGATGATAATCTTGTATACTAAGCAGAAAAATGTTTCTTCATATATTAGTCTCGAATTACTGTCTAGCACTTGTTGTCCCTGATTTTAAAGTGCTTTTTTAGGAGAGAAGTGTAGCAGAGCTGATCATGTTCTTATTGGGCTAGTTGTCAATAGAAGGAAGCTACAAATTGATGGTAATCTGATCAGGGAGGCTAAGGAAATCATGTCACACAGAATCACATAGAATCACAGAATCACCAAGGTTGGAAGACACCTCAAAGATCATCAAGTCCAATCTGCCACCACAGACCTCATGACTAAACCATGGCACCAAGTGCCACATCCAATCCCCTCTTGAGCACCTCCAGGGATGGTGACTCCACCACCTCCCTGGGCAGCACATTCCAATGGCTAACAGCTCTCTCTGGGAAGAACTTTCTCCTCACCTCCAGCCTAAACCTCCCCTGGCACAGCTTGAGACTGTGTCCTCTTGTTCTGGTGCTGGTTGCTTGAGAGAAGAGACCAGCTCCCTCCTGGCTACTAACATTTGTGTTTAGGGCTAACATTTCTGGAATGTTTCCTAAAATTCTGCTTTCAATTTCCAGGACATACAGAAACAAATGGCAAAGATGGAAGAGAAGGTCTGGCTGATCCTGTTTGGAACAAAGAATTGCATCTCTCTACTGCTGATATGGCAAGTGTGAGGACAGGAATAAACAGTACAGCATGTAACAACAGAAAATAGCCACTCAGTGTCAGGACCTGCTACTGGGGGTTCCTTCACAATGCTGCATGCAGATGTTAATTTTGTGGTGTGTGGCAAAAAGCACTGCAAGCACTGTGAAGCCATTTTCTTTGAGTTCTAAGGTCTTGGTAAAGCTACTAATGACAATTCTTTACTGGTTAAATTGAATGCCAGGGGTCAAATACTGGCTTGAGAGATTGAGAGAACTTGCCAGACCATGTCACATGAGCAGACTGTGTAGTCTGGCACCTTCAGAAACACCTGCCTGACACAGAGTCCTGGATAAATACAGCAATTTTAAGATTACTTCATAGGACATTTTTAAATATTCATAATTGCTTACAGAGCACAAAAACATACAACCTAATAGTAAAAATATTTACATTATGTTTGCCATAAAAAAAAAAGCTGAGACAAAAAAACCTCTGGGAGTAATTGTGGGTTTGATTAAGTAGTCCCATGCAGGTCTCCATGTGTGCAACATTATACTGTTAGCTGTGATGCAACCTGGGATGCAGTATATTAAGTCACAAGGTCAGAGTTAATTTACACAACTGACACTGAAATGTTGATGTTCATGGTTTTGTTTTGATGTATTTTGAGGTGAGTCTGGAAAATTACAGCCTAGGACTGAATTTAGAAGAACTAAGAAAGACACAGAGGCGTTGTTTGACAGACTGGAGCTTTGTCGAGCGTTTTCAACCACATGTTCTTCTTCAGGTAACTGTGAAGTGACAATCTTATACACAGAGTCATCCTTCAGAATGCTGTACAAAGAAGACAGGCAGAGTCCAACATGATGGCATTCAAGAAGTCCAAGTGCTGGGTTCTGCACTTTGGCCACAGTAACCCCAGGCAGTGCTACAAGCTGGGGACAGAGTGGTTGGAGAGCAGCCAGGCACCTGGGGGTACTGGTTGACAGCCAGCTGAACATGAGCCAGCAGTGTGCCCAGGTGGCCAAGAAGGCCAATGGCATCCTGGCCTGCATCAGAAATAGTGTGGCCAGCAGGAGCAGGGAAGTCATTCTGCCCTGTACTCAGCACTGGTTAGGCCACACCTTGAGTCCTGTGTCCAGTTCTGGGCCCCTGAATTTAAGAAGGACACTGAGACTCTTGAACACATCCAGAGAAGGGCAACAAGGCTGGGGAGGGGTCTGGATCATAGCTCTACGAGGAGAGGCTGAGGGAGCTGGGGTTGCTTTACCTGGAGAAGAGGAAACTCAGGGGAGACCTTCTTGCTCTCTACAACTCCCTGAAGGGAGGTTGTAGCCAGGTGGGGGTTGGTCTCTTCTCCCAGGTAACCAGCACCAGAACAAGAGGACACAGTCTCAAGTTGTGCCAGGGGAAGTTTAGGCTGGAGGTGAGGAGAAAGTTCTTCCCAGAGAGAATTGTTAGCCATTGGAATGTGCTGCCCAGGGAGGTGGTGGAGTCACCATCCCTGGAGGTGTTCAAGAGGGGATTGGCCGTGGCACTTGAAGCCATGGTTTAGTAGTCATGAGGTGTTGGGTGATAGGTCGGACTTGATGATCTCTGAGGATTTTTTCTAACCTTATTGATTCTATGATTCTAAGTAGTAGCAGACTATAGGTTATTTCCTTGCTAGGCAGAATCACAGAATCATTTTTGTCAGAAAAGGCCTTTAAGATCATTTAGTCCAGACATTATCTAACTCTTCCATGGCTGGTGTTACACCATGTCCCTCAGCACCACATCTCTGTGTTTTTGAAACAACCACATCTTTGGGGAGCCTGTCTCAGTCTTTGAGAATAGATTCAGTGAAGAAGTTTCTTCTCATAGCTAATCAAAACCTCTCCTGGGACAAGTTGAGGTTATTTCATCTCATCCTATCACTCATTACTAGGGAGAAGGGACCAAAACCTATGTCATTCCAACCTCCTTTCAGAGAGTTGTAGAGAGCCTCAGCCTCCTTTTTTTCCAGACTAAACAACCCCAATTCCCCTATCTGCTTCTCAGAAAGCCTCTTCTCCAGACCCTTCATCAGCTTCATTGCCCTTCTCTGACCTACTTCAGCTCCTCAATGTCTGTCTTGTAGTGAGGACCTCAACCCTGAGCCCGGAGTTCAAGGTGTGGCCTTGAGTGCTGAGTAGAATGGGGAAATCACTTCCCTGGTCCTGGTGGTCACACTGTTCCTGGTAGAGGCCGAGATGTTGTTGTCCTTCTTGGCTACCCGGCAGAGGCCAAGGGTGGGGAATTAGCTCAAGTGGTAGAGCGCTCGCTTAGCATGCGAGAGGCAGCAGGATCGATGCCTGCATTCTCCAATGCTTTTCATTCCCTTGCCTGCCATCCAGGCCCTTTGCTGGGAGTGGGGTCCTGTGTAGGCCATGGGAGCTTGCAGCATACCTGGTCTGCAGGGTAGCTGACAGACTCCAAGGCTGGACCAGGAGCAGAATGGGCACTTTCACAGAGGACCTTATTTTACCACTCTTGGCTTTACAGTTGTCAATGTCATCCAGGGGTCAGAGGGCTGGAGCACCTCTCCTATGAGGACAGACTGAAGGATTTGGGAATGTTCAGAAGAGAAGGCTCTGAGGTGACCTTATTGTGGCCTTCCAGTATCTGAAGGGAACTACAAGAAGGCTGGGGAGGGACTTCTCAGGATGTCAGGTAGAGATAGGACTAGGGGGAATGGAATGAAGCTGGAGGTGGGGAGATTGAGGCTGGAGGTAAGGAGGAAGTTATTCCCCATGAGAGTGGTGAAGCCCTGGAATGGGTTGTCCAGGGAGGTGGTTGAGGCCCCATCCCTGGAGGTGTTTAAGCCCAGGCTTGGATGAGGCTGTGGCCAGCCTGATCTAGTGTGAGGTTTCCCTGCCCATGGCAGTGGGGTTGGAACTAGATGATCCTTGTGGTCCCTTCCAACCCTGACTGATTCTATGATACTATGATCCCAAGTCCTGTGTCCAGTGGAAAGACATCAATGAAATGGAGAAACTTCAGTGTGTGGTCACCAGAAAGTGTGTGGTCACAGGAAAGAAGACATTCTGCTGGGTGAAAGGGCTGAGAACAGTAGACATGTTCAGTTTGGAGAGAAGATCAGCAGGCTCACCATGACCTTCAGCTTGTGAGAGGAGGCCACTGAGCAGAGGAAGGGCTGTGCATTTGTCTGGTGCTTGAGCAGAGGGCAGGGGACAGCACAGAGTAATTGCCTCAAAAGAAGCTGCAGGAGATGTCTGAGGTCTTTCTGTCCCTGCAGAGAGTCCATCTGGAGAAGACACCACCTGAGGAGGTGGTGGAGTTGTTCTGTTTGTGGTTCTTCACAACCTGAGGGACTAAAGGTTGATGAAGGCAGTGTGGGTGTTGGAGCTGAGGCTGTTTGAAGCTGGATGGTTGAATGAAGTCACCAGAGCAGGCTGTGTGAGTGTGTGCTGGGCGAGGCTGTGGGCAGGGCCCTATGACTCCTTCGATA
Organism: Dryobates pubescens; assembly: GCF_014839835.1. Taxonomy (NCBI): domain Eukaryota; kingdom Metazoa; phylum Chordata; class Aves; order Piciformes; family Picidae; genus Dryobates; species Dryobates pubescens. The sequence continues at coordinate 40,977,684 of NC_071619.1, read as the reverse complement.
GCTCAGCTGGCAGAGCGGAGGACTGTAGGCTCCCTGCACGGCCATCCTTAGGTCGCTGGTTCGACTCCGGCTCGAAGGAAAGTCCTTTTGGCTCTGCCCAGGCCAGGGGCACCTCTGCCTTTTGGCCCTGCTTGGGTAGCTGCTCTTCAAGGGCTGCCTTGCCTGAGGTGAAGAAGAGGACTGCACAAGGCAGTTTTAGGTGAACTGTTTACAGGGCATGGTGGTCCTGAGCACTGGGGTTGTACCTCCATCAGGAGAGGGAACGGTTGAGTTGATGAGTGAAGGCAGTTGGATGTTAAGGTTTTGTGTGCAGGACATGGTGGGTGAGGGGTGGGTGCATGGGAGAGGAGAGGCCCCAAGGCAGAAGCCAAGGGTGGGGAATTAGCTCAAGTGGTAGAGAGGTGCCAAGGGTGGGGGATTAGCTCAAGTGGTAGAGCGCTCGCTTAGCATGCGAGAGGCAGCGGGATCGATGCCCGCATTCTCCAATGCTTTTCATTCCCTTGCCTGCCATCCAGGCCCTTTGCTGGGTCCTTGTTTCTTCAGGGACAGTGGCACCATCATGTTGTGCTGAGGCTTTACAGAAGAGGGATGGTAGCAAGAGCTGTGTTATGAGCATTGTGTGAAGTTTCACAGAGGAATTGGTTTCCTCCTCTTCTTGACGGCCATCAAATCTCACCCTCAATTCGGTGCTCAGGTTGGAGAAAGAGGAGATCAGCAGGCACTGCTGGCTGATATTCAGATGTGACATATAGTGTAAATACAAGATTGCTGGAATCCAAATGTTTCACATACATCTTGTAGGGGAGTGAAATTCTAAAGCACCTTTGGCTAAATCTGTGCTCTCCAGCATCTGTGCATATACCAATGCCTGCAGGGAGGATGTACCTTTGTTTCTTTCCTTTCCAGGTTCTTCATGCTGCAGCCCAAGACTACAGATGTGTTGATTCCTTTTATTATGCTCAAGATAATTCTTTGCTTGTGGTTCTTCACAACCCCAGGAATCGTTATCATTTGTGCCAACAGACTTGGGATGCGTCATTGCACTCCAATGTTGGATTCAGGTAATTGATTTTTGTCATGGCCATGGATTGAGTTGAACCTGCTGCTGTTATTCACACCCTGCTACAGGCCTGCCAGCTTCAAAAATGGAAGTACTGGCTGGAGCAAAACATTATGGGGCTTGAAGTTCAGATTGCAATGTGGGAAGTTTCCTGTTCCAGTTGCTGCTTCTGGGTTCCAGGTTCAGTAGAATATAATAGAATAGAACAGAATAAACGAGGTTGGAAGCAGCCTTCAAGATCATTGTGTCCAACCTATCATCCAACACCGCCTAATCAACTAAACCATGCAACCAAGCGCCCTATCAAGTCTCCTCTTGGGTGTTGTTATGATCATAAGGAGTCTATTAATAGCCAACAGGCAGAATGATTTATAAATATATCAATAACTTTATTAATCATAAAAAAAATCCCACGGAAAATATTAATAAAACCTATTTACTGATTCAGAATACTGGCTTGTGGAACAGATCTCTCACCAGCAGGAACAACTAACAATTTAAACAATATGAGCAAAAATCCAGAAACAACAAACAGCACTTTAAACTGTAAAGGGAAAAAAAGGAACCTCGGCAACGGAGCCAGAGATTGCCCACGGTGTGTGTGGGGAACTCCAGAATCCCCTAGGGCAACAGACCTGTAATAGATGCTTATAAAAATCAGGGTTGGTAATTAGTCACTGATCCTGGCACCCTGTGGCACTCCTGGGGATTAAACAAAGCCAAAATAGCATGGAGCATGTGGAAGCTGCAGGAACAAGGCTTCACTTTCTGTTGGCATCTGCAGCTTGTTGCTGAGGTACAATCAGGATTTACCCCCGAAGGCTTTGTAGCCTAAAGCCTTGTAGGAAAGAGGCTGCTGCTGAAGCATGCAGAACTTGTTGGCTTTGTAGCTTTGCCTATTTGGAGAAGTTCTGCTGCTGTAATTCTTTGCAGCAGTGCTCGTTGCTTCTTCTAATGAAACAAAACTGTCCTGGGGCCTCTCAGCTCCTCCTAGGGTTCGTCTCTCAGCCTGGCAAGACACATCCGCTCTGCTCCTGGGCTTTACAGTGCTATACAGTGAGAGATCTTTGCAGTCCTGCCTGGGTAACCTGAAGCACAGCTTGGATTCCAAGCAAGGCTTGTGACTTACCCCAGAGCGTGGACACTTGCATGGCAAAGCTCTGGCTCTTTGGGCTGCTACTTGTAGATTTCCCGAGACAATGCTGGCAGTGACAACAAAGATTGAGAGAGAAAACCCTGAGACTGTAACCTATAGAATGAGTTTCCTCCAAATGGGGGCAAAGGCACACACACCTGGCCCACTTGGGCTCCAGGACATGTCCAGACAAGCCTGGGCAACATGGGCATTTTCCTGAAAACCCAGACCTGCTGGCTCTTGCCCCATGCTCTGATTCAGGCCGTTTTTGAGGCTTTTCGTTCCTTCAGGACAGGTGTTAGTCTTTGTCCACTAGGAGGCAGTGGGATGAGAGATGGGGGAGTAGTTTTCTGGCTTGGGATCTTGGCTTGCTTGCTTCTGCTCGCTGCTGCTTTGCACCATGCTTTCTCTGCAAATAGCCTAAGGTAATTATGCATTTTGTACCATGTCTTTCTGATTTTGCTCAGTAAACTCTATTCTTATCTCCCATCTTTTGTCTCAGTCCTGAGTTTTTTCTGTGTTACTTTTCCCCTCACTTCTGTGTTGGGAGAACAGAAATAGGCAGGTTAATCCACTGGTTTGGTTTGACCCGGTTTGTTTGGATTTAAAACCATTACAATCATTCATGTGTCACTCACAGTCATTTTCACTTAAAGCCTGTATGTCTGTGCCTGGGACAATGCTGTGAAATTAAAAGTTTCAAAACTTTTAAATTAAATGTTTCAAAAAGCACTGCATTGAGGTGAACAGGTCAAGGGAGTTTGTCCTCCTCCTCTGTGCTAGTGAGGCCTCATCTGGAATATTATGTCCAATTCTGCATCCCCCAGTTAAAGAAGGGTAAGAAATTACTGTGAGCACCCAACACCATCTGACACAGAAGCAAACCTTTGCAGTGGCTCTAACAGAAATGCAGCAAAAGTTCAGCCATGTATTGAAGGCACGAATAGAATAGAATAGAATAGAATAGAATAGAATAGAATAGAATAGAATAGAATAGAATAGAATAGAATAGACCAGGTTGGAAGAGACCTTCAAGATCATTGTGTCCAACCTATCATCCAACACCACCTAATCCAACACCACCTAATCAACTAAACCATGCAACCAAGCACCCCATCAAGTCTCCTGAACACCTCCAGTGATGGTGACTCCACCACCTCCTTGGATAGCCCATTCCAATGGGCAGTCACTCTGTGTAGAGCTTCCTCCTAACCTCCTGCCTAAACCTCCCTTGGCGCAGGTCCAAGTGTTCTCCAAGTCCAGTTCTCTCCAAGTGTTCTTGTCTTGGGTGGAGGCAAAGGAGCACAGCCTGTCAACTGTCCTCGTCTCTTGTCTTCTTCCCCAGTCTCATCTGCTGGTGTTGGCCCACACTGTACCTTCACCTTGCTGACCCTGGTACCAGTGCCAACAGCATGTGTACTCCCTTGTGCCAGAGATGTCCCTCTCATGGATTTTATACCCCAGCCCAGGTTGTCCTTGCCCTTTAGGTGACATTTAACATGATTTGGGAGGAAAATTGAGTAACATAGCCATGTAAGTTTGGCATGTACTTGGTTTTCCTCATTAGCAAATTGAGCAGTAGTATTTACTGCTCAAGGTAGTTTTTACCTTTGTATGAAATAGCTGACTCCTGAAGAGTTCAGTAACCATTTATTGATCTTCTTATTATTAGAATTACTGTAATTCTAATTTGGGGGATATTTTTTAAGAGCCATACTTGCACCAGAGGAGAATTACAAGACACAACAGATGACTGTTCCTCTTTGTTAGGAGCTCTATACCTGTGTTTACTTCTTACTTGTGTATTATGACATCTTATGGACCACAGATCCACTTAGTAGGATTGTTCCATAGTTGCTGTCTGGAATACACTTCTGTTACCTGCTTATCAGCTGGTTATGGTGGGTCTTGTTACAGCAAATTCTCATGCAAGGGGCAAATTAAATTTCTTGTGTGGCAGCAGGTTTTGTACTTGCAAATCCCAGTTGCTCTCCCTTCTCTAAAGATATCAGGCCTTGCAGCTCACGCAGAACAGTCAAAACTTCAGGAATTGTGTTGTTCAAAGGGAGGGCAGCAGGAGTCTGTGTGTGAAATCCAGTGGATGCTACTGGTCCAAAGGCTTGGGCCTTCAGTGATTCATGTGTATAAAACATTTCAACTCCACTTAGGGTGAATGGCCACTCTGTCAGGGAGCTCACTTATTTCAGATGTTATCAAAACTATTCTTTTGCTCAAAGTTAATCTTACTGACATTTGTGTACTGTTTCATAATAAGCACATGACACAAGTTACTGGAAAAGATTAATCCTTTCTGAGAAATGATTCTGAGTCAGACATTGGCAGTAGTGACATCAGAATACATATTAATAGAATGTGTATTTTTGACTTTGAATGACTGTTTCATTGCCCTAAAATATTTTCCACATGAATAATCTCTTTTTTTGTATATATAAATGTATATTCCTCTTCAAATTATTCTGGTACTGGCAGCTCTAGGATCCAGCCTACTTTTGCCTTTTGTTTTCAGCACCTTTGTGTTTATAGCCTGTACACTTTTCTTTGGATGCAAGCAAAGTAACCTTGTCCTTACAGCCAGGGGAGGTTTAGGCTGGAGGTTAGGAAGAAGTTCTACACAGAGAGAGTGATTGCCCATTGGAATGGGCTGCCCAGGGAGGTGGTGGAGTCACCATCACTGGAGGTGTTTAGGAAGAGACTTGATAGGGTGCTTGGTTGCATGGTTTAGTTGATCAGGTGGTGTTGGATAATAGGTTGGACACAATGATCTTGAAGGTCTCTTCCAACCTGGTTTATTCTATTCTATGCTATGCTATGCTATGCTATGCTATGCTATGCTATGCTATGCTATGCTATGCTATGCTATGCTATGCTATTCTACAATCGTTTCTCCACACAAGTTTTCTAAAAGCAGGCTCCCCCAACATTTTAGGAGCCGGGATAGGCTGGAGTATCTTTAAGCTGTGCATAAACTATAGTTCTCTCTAGTCTGTGTAGACAGTCTACATATTCTCTTTCTCAAACAACCTAATACTGCAATAATAAGAATAATAAGAAGAAAAACTTCAAAACAGCTTCCTCCATGTTCACAGTCTCACGGTATCACTAAGGTTGGAAGAGACCTCGAGGATCATCGAGTCCAACCTGTCTCCACAGACCTCATGACTAGACCATGGCACCAAGTGCCGCGTCCAGTCTCCTCTTGAACACCTCCAGGGATGGGGACTCCACCACCTCCCTGGGCAGCACATTCCAATGACAAATGACTCGCTCGGTGAAGAACTTTCTCCTCACCTCGAGCCACCTCACAACCAGAAGTTGCAATGCAGACACAGCTTTTGAATATACAGAATACAAAATAAAGCAGATTGGAAAAGACCTTTGAGATCATTGAGTCCAACCTATCACCCAACACCATCTAATCAACTAAACCATGGCACCAAGTGCCTCATCCAGGCTCTTCCTAAACACCTCCAGGGATGGTGACTCCACCACCTCCCTGGGCAGCACATTCCAATGGCCAATCTCTCTTTCTGGGAAGAATTTCTTCCTAACATCCAGCCTAAACCTCCCCTGGTGCAGCTTGAGACTGTGTCTTCTTGTTCTGGTGCTGGTTGTCTGGGAAACTCCTCCCCAGCTTTGTTGCCCTTCTCTGGAGACATTCAGCAACTCATCCATCTTAAACTGAGGGGCCCAGAACTGGACACTTGCACTGTGCACTACCCTGTATCATACACTCTCTATTTTAGCGACGATAGGGAATGGAGTCAATACATCTGATCAATATGATCTAGTATTGTCCTTTATTGCTTCAGTATTGCAGGCCTATGGCTCAGGCCTATGGTGAAAGCATGGTACAGAGCAGACAGTAGAGCTGACAGGCTAGTAAGGAAAGTATGGAGGAAAGTGCGCAGTAAGAAAACCCTTAGAACTTCTATCAGCTCGGAGGGCATTGCTGGCATGGCTTCACTGACCCCTCACGAGTGACCACACACTATTGCTATAGATTATTGGTTAAACCAGTAATAACAGGCAAGATTGTTGGTGCAGGTGTGTGTCCTGTTATTCTGAGATAACTCTCTGTGTTTATAGCTACCGGTGCCCTGCTTTGGTTACACGGTGCAGGCACAGCACTATTCTGCTATGCTGCTAGCTACTTCTGCACCCATGCCGGACACGGCCTACCGCCATGTCAGGCTCTAGGCCTACACTGCCAGATTGCTCACACTGCTTATTGCAACCATTACCACACTCTTTATGCCAGATATTCCCAGGTACATAGCAAGTACACGCATATGGTGTAGCATGCATGTTCTATCATTGAATCATAGAATAATTTCTCTTGAAAGTGACCTTTAAGATCTGGAAATCCACCCATTCTCTAACTCTGCCAAGTCTGTTGCTAAACCATGTCGCTCAGCACCACATTCCTGCATCTTTTAAACACCTCCAGTGATGATGAGCTTAGGCATTCTTTAGAAGACAAGTTTCTAATATCTCTTTGCAGAAAGAATAACCAAAATATCAAATAAATGGTTTATCAAGCAAATACCAGACAGAGAAAAGTAGCAGCTCCTGTAAAACCTGAGACCCTGTCAAAGGCAAGCTGTCCTTCAAAAGTTGTAGAACAATATATGTGTAAAAAAACTGAGGAGCCAAGTGATCTTGTTTGGCCTAAAGTCATGTTAGTCAAAACTGTATTATGGTAAACTGAGAATGTTGTGCTCTTCAGGACCTATCTTGAGACGGTGGCCAACTCAATTGAAGACTGGGTGAAAGAGGAAGAAGTCAAATACCAGGAAGAAAAGAGGGCTAAGGAGCTAGAGACTGTTAAATTGGGAAAAGCCACTGCAGAAGGACCTTTCCCATTGTCTGCAGGTACTGGCAAAAAAGCCTGATTTCCCAAGGAAAGCCAAAGCTGAGTATATTTTTTGTTATATCATAGAAAGTTCATTTTTCATGGTGAGTGCTTACACCCAAAGTTGTTCTGGGCAGAATTGCATGTGTTCTAACATATTCCCTATAGAATGGAATGGAATGGAATTAAATGGAATGGAATTAAATGGAATGGAATGGAATAGGATAGGATAGGATAGGATAGGATAGGATAGGATAGGATAGGATAGGATAGGATAGGATAGGATAGGATAGGATAGGATAGGATAGGATAGGATAGGGTAGGATAGGATAGGATAGGATAGAATAGAATAGAATAGAATAGAACAGAACAGAACAGAACAGGTTGGAAGAGACCTTCAAGATCATCATGTCCAACCTATCATCCAACACCACCTAATCAAATAAACCATGCAACCAAGCACCCTATCCAGTCTCCTCATAAACACCTCCAGTGATGGTGACTCCACCACCTCCCCAGGCAGCCCATTCCAATGGCCAATCACTCTCTCTCTGTAGCATTTCTTCCTAACCTCCAGTCTGAATCCCCCCTGGTGCAGCTTGAGACTGTGTCCTCTTGTTCTGGTGCTGGTTGGTTTGTCATCTGTAGACATAAATATATTGTGAGATTATTTAAATACATATATTGAAATATTTGGTGCCATCCTCTGTTTTGAAAACAGAGACCTTTAATGTCAATTCACATTTACAGCAGCTGTGTTTAATGACTTAAGGACTGCATAGAATATGAATCTTTGTTTAGGTGATTGAACACACAAAGAGATGAGCAGTAGTGAAAACTGGAAATACAGATCAGGAAAAATCCTTCTTAAAAAAAAAGAGCAGGATGAAAGCTGGAACTCAGAAGATGTGGACTAGAAGTTAAAACTGGAAACTGGAACTGAATACACTGCAGAGTCCAACATGATGGCATTTCACAAATCCAAGTGTTGGGTGCTGCATTTTGGCCACACAACCCCATGCAGTGCTACAGGCTGGGGTCAGAGTGGCTGGAGAGCAGCCAGGCAGACAGGGACCTGGGGGTACTGGTCGATGGTAGGCTGAACATGAGCCAGAGTGTGCCCAGGTGGCCAAGAAGGCCAATGGCATCCTGGCCTACATCAGGAATAGTGTGGCCAGCAGGAGCAGGGAAGTCATTGTGTCCTGTACTCAGCACTGGTTAGGCCACACCTTGAGTCCTGTGTCCAGTTCTGGGCCCCTCAGTTTAAAAATGATACTGAGACACCTGACTCTATATTTTTTTCCATTTTTAAAAATTACTCATTTTTCATGTATTTATAACATCATTTGTTTCCCTTTCATTTCTCAAAGGCAACACATCTGGACCTGAAACCATTCCACTATCTCAGTCTGACAATGAAAAGAAACCTATTATCAGAGAAGGTTCTCTAAAGGTGAGGCAACAATATGTATGTTTCTGAAATGGACTAAATAACACTGCTTTCCTAGGAATAGAATAGAATAGAATAGAATAGAATAGAATAGAATGGAATAGAATGGAATAGAATGGAATAGAATGGAATAGAATGGAATAGACCAGACCAGGTTGGAAAAGACCTCCAAGATCACAGTATCACAGTATCACTAAGGTTGGAAGAGACCTCAAAGATCATCAAGTCCAACCTGTCACCACAGACCTCATGACTAGACCATGGCACCAAGTGCCACATCCAATCCCCTCTTGAACACCTCCAGGGATGGGGACTCCACCACCTCCCTGGGCAGCACATTCCAATGGCCAACAACTCTCTCTGGGAAGTACTTTCTCCTCACCTCAAACCTAAACCTCCCCTGGTGCAGCTTGAGACTGTGTCCTCTTGTTCTGGTGCTGATTGCCTGGGAGAAGAGACCAACCCTCTCCTGGCTACAACCACCCTTCAGGTAGTTGTAGAGAGCAATGAGGTCTCCCCCGAGCTTCCTCTTCTCCAGGCTAAGCAACCCCAGCTCCCTCAGCCTCTCCTCACAGGGCTGTGCTCAAGGCCTCTCCCCAGCCTCGTTGCCCTTCTCTGGACACGCTCAAGCATCTCAATGTCCTTCTTTAAATGTAGGCCTGGAAAGAGGAGCAGGACCGATTGCTGAAGGAAGAACAGCTTAAGAAAGAACAACTGAAGGAAGGAAAAAAAGGAAAAAAAGACAATTTGGAAGGTAAAAAGAAAAAACAGGAGATGGTAGTACATGAAGAAAGTAAAGACTCTGCCAAGAAATCTTCTGAAGAGAAGTTTAAAGAGGAGCCAGCAAAAGGCCCTGAACTTGAGGAGGATCCCAGCATACCAGAGCCACAGTCTGAGAAAGTTTACAAGGTAAGGAGTTGTATTATTGCACCGTGGTAGGAAAGTGCAAGGCCAGAGCAGCATGTGGAGGGGGTGACCCTCTCCTTGCCCCCGCGTCCCTCTGCCTCTGTGGTTGCTCTTGCTCTGTGCCATGTTTCCAGATAGCACTGCCCATCTCTACTCAGGGAGAGGAGAGCAGATCTGGGGGGATTGTGGATGTGTCCAGGACTGGATGTTTTGGTACTCTTGTTCCAGCAACAGAATATTCTCCCAGGCCCTTGTGTTTGTGTCCCAGTGTCAGGCTCTCGGGCAACTGTGGCAGAGCACAGGCCAGAGATATGGGAAGCAGGGTGAGATGAAAGGTCAGAGTCCTTGAGGTCCCTTCCAACCTAGGAGTCCGTGATTTATGTGTAGAGGCAAGATTACAGCAAAGCTACTATCCATTGTGAAACTGGAGTTCAGGGCAAATTAGGCCTAACTAGGTCTTGTATAACTCCAGCACTGTAGCAGCAGATCCTTTCCTAAAAGTTTTGGAAAAAGGTTTCTGTTGTTTAAGAGTATTCTACATGAAACTAATTGACTTGGGTAGGGCATATGACATGAACACAAGGGTAAGTTGATCATGATTCTGTCCCCATGGAAACACATACATCAATGTTTTGGTTCTGTTTGGGCCCCATGAGGAGTGGCTGAGGGAGCTGAGGTTGCTTAGCCTGGAGAAGAGGAGGCTCAGGGGAGACCTCATTGCTCTCTACAACTACCTGAAGGGAGGCTGTAGCCAGGTGGGGGTTGGTCTCTTCTCCCAGGCAACCAGCACCAGAACAAGAGGACACAGTCTCAAGTTGCACCAGGGAAGGTTTAGGCTGGATGTTAGGAAGAAATTCTTCCCAGAAAGAGAGATTGGCCACTGGAATGTGCTGCCCAGGGAGGTGGTGGAGTCACCATCACTGGAGTTGTTTAGGAAGAGACTGGATGAGGTGCTTGGTGCCATGGTTTAGTTGATTAGATGGTGTTGGTTGATAGGTTGGGCCAACCCCCTCCTGGGTACAACCTTCCTTCAGGTAGTTGTAGACAGCAAGAAGGTCTCCCCTGAGCCTCCTCTTCTCCAGGCTAAGCAACCCCAGCTCCCTCAGCCTCTCCTCACAGGGCTGTGTTCCAGACCCCTCCCCAGCTTTGTTGCCCTTCTCTGGACACCTTCCAGCAACTCAACATCTTTCCTAAACTGAGGGGCCCAGAACTGGAAACAGGACTCAAGGTGTGGCCTAACCAGCGCTGAGTCGAGGGGGCAGAGTAATTTCCCTGCTCCTGCTGGCCACACTATTGCTGATGCAGGCCAGGATGCCATTGGCCTTCTTGGCCACCTGGGCACACTGCTGGTAGATGAGACATGGACCCTGGAAGTTTTGGTCCTTTTATATCCTGCTAGGGTCGGGGAGTAGAGAGAGTCATCGGAGGTGGTCTCTCCAAATCACAAACAGGCATGCAGTGAGGCGAGCACTCCAGTGCGAGGTCTTCAATTTGCCTTTCTGTGGTGCTGTTGTCGTGGTTTTAAAATAAGGAAAGAGGGAATCTGTGATGCAGAAATTACTTGTTCTCATTGTTATGCCAGGCCAACAGCTCTCCTGCAGGGCTATGAAGGGCTATCAAAGCCATCACACACACAGAATCACACAGAATCACCAAGGTTGGAAGAGATCTCAAAGATCATCAAGTCCAACCTGTCACCACAGACCTCATGACTAAACCATGGCACCCTGTGTTTTGAGAAAAGAGAGTCATTGGGCTCTCACTCTGCTCTCATGTAACAAGTTACTTCACTTAGTACCTGAGAAATTATCCAGATATTAGACTGGCATGTTACCTATTTCCTGAAGTGGTTATTACATGTGTTAAATATCTAAGCAAAAAAAAAAAGAGTTGAGCAGAGCAGTGGTCTCTGTCCTTCATTTACTTCTTTCATGGCTTCTGCCTTTTCTCATTTATCCATAATTTAAAACTTGGTTTTCCAGTTTCTTGGCTACAACACAGGGGAGAATCTCATTAAAGTATCAGGAACCAACCAATATCTTTTCCCATCTGATGGAGGGCAGATTCAAGTAGAGAAGACAGAGTTTGTCAAAGGTGATTATTTCATTCCTTCTGCTTTGCTTTACTTTCTGCTGGCATTGCTTCTTGACCTATAAAAGGTTTTTTCCTTTCTCATAGTAGAAAAACAATACAAAACACTGTAAGAGTACCATGAAATTCCACATTAGCCTCTATCACTACTGATGTTTATATTTTTATGTAGTATGTTGACAATTAATAGATAAATAAGAGCACCCAAAAATTAGAAGTGGATAAAAATCATTTCATGTTTATGTAATGGCAACCAATGCTATTTCAAGAGTGCATGTCCAGAGTATCACAGTATCACAGTATCACCAAGGTTGGAAGAGACTTCAAAGATCATCAAGTCCAACCTGTCACTACAGACCTCATGACTAGACCATGGCACTAAGTGCCACATCCAATCCCCTCTTGAACACCTCCAGGGACAGTGACTCCACCACCTCCCTGGGCAGCACATTCCAATGACAAATGACTCTCTCAATGAAGAACTTTCTCCTGACCTCGAGTCTAAACCTCCCCTGATGCCGCTTGAGCCTGTGTCCCCTTGTTCTGGTGCTGGTTGCCTGGGAGAAGAGACCAACCCCCACCTGGCTACAACCACCTTTCAGGTAGTTGTAGAGAGCAATGTGGTCTCCCCTGAGCCTCCTCTTCTCCAGGCTAAACAATCCCAGCTCCCTCAGCCTCTCCTCAAAGGTCTGTGCTCAAGGCCTCTCCCCAGCCTTGTTGCCCTTCTCTGGACACATTCAAGAGTCTCAATGTCCTTCTTAAACTGAGGGGCCCAGAACTGGACACAGGACTCAAGGTGTGGCCTAACCAATGCAGAGTACAGGGGCACAATGACTTCCCTGCTCCTGCTGGCCACACTATTCCTAATGCAGGCCAGGATGCCTTTGGCCCTCTTGGCCACCTGGGCACACTGCTGGCTCATGTTTAGGTGGCTGTCAATCAGCACCCCCAGGTTCTTCTCTGCCTGGCTGCTCTCAGCCACTCTGACCCCAGCCTGTAGCTCTGCATGGGGTTGCTGTGGCCAAAGTGCAGCACCTGGCACTTGGACTTGTTGAATGCCATCCCATTGGACTCCTCCCATCTGTCCAGTCAGTTGAGGTCCCTCTGCAGAGCCCTTCTACTCTCTAACTGACCAACATTTGCTCCTAACTTGGTGTCATCTGCAAATGTTCCATTGTTTTGTGCTGTCAGATGCAAATATCTAAGCAACAGGATTATTCTATGGCCTCTCAGATCTGATTGTCAGGAGGTTCTTCAATATTTGTTCTAAACTCAGCTTAATTTTGTTTTCTTGACTTACTACTAAGAAGTTCAGTCCACTTCTTAGCAATTTTCTTTCCTGTGTGCTTTACAGTTGCAGGTGCAGATGGTTTTTGGATTCAGGGCACTTCTGATGTCTGATGGGAGCAATAACAGTATCGTGTTGCTCTGCAGGTCCAACTTTGGTAAAGGTGAAAGTGGCAAAAGACAACCACAATTTCTTCATTCATATCACAGACCCCAAGGAAAACTTCAAAGAAATTGAAGTGCAAGAAATCGAAGAAGAACAGAACATTGGAGAGGGTTAGTAGATGATATCCCTGATATAAAAAGTTGACATATTTATAATTGTGTGGAAACCTTATAAACTAACAGAAAATAACCTTGTACTAAATGTAGAGAGTAAATAAGATCAGTGCTCTGTAAATAGAAGGAAAAATCCAGTTGGCTGTCTTAAGCATTATGATCTTATTAAATGTAGAATCACAGAATCACAGAATCACCAAGACTGGAAGAGACCTCAAAGATCATCAAGTCCAACCTATCACCCAAGACCTCATGACCAAACCATGGCACCAAGTGCCATTTCCAATCCCCTCTTGAACTCCTCCAGTGATGGTGACTCCACCACCTCCCTGGGCAGCACATTCCAATGGCCAATTACTCTCTCTGTGAAGAGCTTTCTCCTCACCTCCAGCCTAAACTTCCCCTGGCACAGCTTGAGACTGTGTCCTCTTGTTCTGGTGCTGATTGCCTGGGAGAAGAGACCAACCCCCTCCTGGCTACAGCCTCCTTTCAGGTAGCTGTAGAGAGCAATAAGGTCTCCCCTGAGCCTCCTCTTCTCCAGGCTAAACAACCCCAGCTCCCTCAGCCTCTCCTCACAGGGCTGTGCTCTAGACCTCTCCCCAGCCTCGTTGCCCTTCTCTGGACACATTCAAGTGTCTCAATATCCTTCTTAAACTGAGGGGCCCAGAACTGGACACAGGACTCAAGGTGTGGCCTAACCAGTGCAGAGTACAGGGGCAGAATGACTTCCCTGCTCCTGCTGACCACACTGTTTCTGATTCAGGCCAGAATGCCCTTAGCCTTCTTGGTTGCCTGGGCACACTGTTGGCTCGTGTTCATCCTACTATCACAGTATCACAGTATCACAGTAACTAAGGTTGGAAGAGACCCCAAGGATCATCAAGTCCAACCTGTTCCAACAGACCTCACAACTAGATCATAGCACCAAGCGCCACGTCCAATCTCCCCTTGAACACCTCCAGGGACGGCGACTCCACCACCTCCCTGGGCAGCACATTCCAATGACGAACGACTCGCTCAGTGAAGAACTTTTTCCTCACCTCGAGTCTAAACCTCCCCTGACACAACTTGAGACTGTGTCCCCTTGTTCTGGTGCTGGTTGCCTGGGAGAAGAGACCAACCCCCACCTGGCTACAACCACCCTTCAGGTAGTTGTAGAGGGCAATGAGGTCGCCTCTGATCCTTCTCTTCTCCAGGCTAAACAATCCCAGCTCCCTCAGCCTCTCCTCATAGGGCTTGTGCTCAAGGCCTCTCACCAGCCTTGTTGCCCTTCTCTGGACACGTTCAAGTGTCTCAATGTCCTTCCTAAACTGAGGGGCCCAGAACTGGACACAGGACTCAAGGTGTGGCCTAACCAATGCAGAGTACAGGGGCACAATGACCTCCCTGCTCCTGCTGGCCACACTATTCCTAATACAGGCCAAGATGCCATTGGCCTTCTTGGCCACCTGGGCACACTGCTGGCTCATGTTTAGGCGGGTGTCAATCAGCACCCCCAGGTCCCTCTCCGTTTGGCAGCTCTCCAGCCACTCTGACCCCAGCCTGTAGCTCTGCATGGGGTTGCCGTGGCCAAAGTGCAGCACCCGGCACTTAGACTTATTAAATGCCATCCCATTGGACTCTGCCCATCTGTCCAGTCGGTCAAGGTCCCTCTGCAGAGCCTTTCTACCCTCTAACTGACTAACATCTGTTCCCAACTTGGTGTCATCTGCAAACTTGCTGATGACTGACTCAACCCCCTCATCCAGATCATCAATGAAGATGTTAAAGAGGATGGGGCCCAGCACTGATCCCTGGGGGATGCCACTGGTGACTGGCTGGTGACTGGTGACTGACTACTATCAATCAGTACGCCCAGATCCCTTTCTGCCTGGCTGCTCTCCAGCCCCTCTGACCCCAGCCTGTAGCACTGCATGGGGATGTTGTCACTAATGTGCAGCACCCGGCACTTGGACTTGTTGAATGCCATCCTGCTGGACTCTGCCCGCATTTGCACACTTAACTAATTAGAAGGCAATATATAGCTAAAAAATCAGATAGATTACACAAAACTGACTATCTCCCAGGTAACCAGCACCAGAACAAGAGGACACAGTCTCAAGCTGCACCAGGGGAAGTTTAGGCTGGAGGTGAGGAGAAAGTTCTTCACAGAGTCATTTGTCATTGGAATGTGCTGCCCAGGGAGGTGGTGGAGTCACCATCCCTGGAGGTGTTCAAGATGGGATTGGATGTGGCACTTGGTGCCATGGTTTAGTCATGAGGTCTGTGGTGACAGGTTGGACTCAATGATCTTTGAGGTCTCTTCCAACCTTTGTGATACTGTGATACCATTATACAATACTCTATGAATGGAATGGTAAAGTTTTCCCCATCCTGTATTCATCTGTTTTACAGGCTAGTCATCCACGTGGAGGTGCCACTGTTCATACCAGTCCTTGTGTTGCAGGTTGGGTGCTTCTGGTATGTGCTGCTGTCTTTAAAATTCATTCTCATTTTTGTTTGGGGTTTTTGTTTGTTTGTTTTTAAAGGAAAATTGAAAAATCAGAGGCAAGCTGTGAGCAAGTTTGGATCTTTTTCAGCCACCTTGGAAAATGGAATCCAGCTGTCGCTGAGCTATTATGGACCTACAGGGAAGACAGCAGGTAAAGTAAGCAAATAGAAGAGGATATTTGAGAACCATAGGGGGATTTCCCCTCCCCCCCCCCCCTCTTCATACACTTCTTAACCCAATGATTTGTTGGATGCCATTCTTGCCTTTCTCAGCAGCTGTTACTACATGGTGGGGAAGTTTCAGCAAGGCTCAAGATGAGATTATATTGTTAAGAATCCTCTGTGATTTCAGTTTCAGAATGGAGGGAGGTCTCCATGTTTTTTACTTGCTACAAAAACAGAGTAGTGCAGGGAGAAACTTGCAGGAATTGTTATTAAGTAGCCCACCAAAACCAGCCAATTAATTTGAGGCAAAGAAAATGTGATTTGCTGGAAAGTTGCCTTGGTTTTTTCCAAGAAACAATATTTTTGTACACTTAGGTGATTACAAAACTGTTATGTTAGGAGTTGGGCTTTAAGTTACAGTTGTGCAGACTTAAGGAGAGATTTCTCCAAGCCTTTTGGTAAACACCTTCACCAACTGGAAGCAATTGCTTCACAGAACCACAGTGGAAATCGTGTCTGCTTTTACCAAGAGCTTTTTGTTTCCATTGCATTTGAAAAGCCACTGAAACCATCATAGAGATAGGAGTGAAACCATCCTCTGATTAATAAAAACACCAAACCAACTCAACATATTTCAGTTCTTAATAATACAAAACATTTAATTGAATGCATCTTCGTGTGGACTGTGGTGAAACCATTCAACTCTCACAGTATCACTAAGGTTGGAAGAGACCTCAAAGATCGAGTCCAACCTGTCACCACAGTCCTCATGACTAGACCATGGCACCAAATGCCACATCCAATCCTCTCTTGAACGCCTCCAAGGATGGGCACCCCACCACCTCCCTGGGCAGCACATTCCAATGATGAATGACTCTCTCAGTGAAGAACTTTCTCCTCACCTCCAGCCGAAACTTCCCCTGGCACAGCTTGAGACTGTGTCCTCTTGTTCTGGTGCTGGTTGCCTGGGAGAAGAGACCAACCCCTTCCTGGCTACAACCACCTTTCAGGTAGTTTTAGAGAGCAATGAGGTCTCCCCTGAGCCTCCTCTTCTCCAGGCTAAGCAACCCCAGCTCCCTCAGCCTCTCCTCACAGGGCTGTGCTCAATGCCTCTCCCCAGCCTTGTTGCCCTACTCTGGACACATTCAAGTGCCTCAATGTCCTTCTTAAACTGAGGAGCCCAGAACTGGACACAGGACTCAAGGTGTGGCCTAACCAGTGCTGAGTACAGGGGCACAATGACCGCCCTGCTCCTGCTGGCCACACTATTCCTAATGCAGGCCAGGATGCCATTGGCCTTCATGGCCACCTGGGCAGACTGCTGGCTCGTGTTTAGGTGGCTGTCAATCAGCACCCCCAGGTCCCTCTCTGTTTGGCAGCTCTGCAGCCACTCCGACCCCAGCCTGTAGCTCTGCACTGGGTTGTCGTGGCCAAAGTGTATTCTCAGTTATAACTATTCAGTACCTTTTACAGATTAATTGCTAAAAAAGGGACTTTTAAAACATGGGCCTAGAGAGCATGCACAATGTAGTGGACTGTGAAAACTTGTATTTTGGTGTTGTCTCAGTCCAGAGAGGGTAAGAGACTTGGTTATTTTGAATATTCCCGTGTTGTGGAATTAGAGGCACAAACCAGGCCAAAACATCAACAGCTAGGCTATTGATTACATAAATAAAGTGAGTGGATCAGAAGGGGAGAGAGAGAGAAGAGAGGGATTGAAGAGAGAGAGAGAGAGAGAAGAGGAATTATATTACTACACCCCTCACCCCACCAAGACAGTTTGAGTCTGTGGAGGAAAGGTGCTGCAGGAGATGTTGGGTCTGAAGAGCAAGGGTGCTGCAGCTTTGGCTGGAGAAGAGATGTGATCCTCTGAGCAGCCTCTTCAGCTCCATGAGTTGCAGCAGACAGATCTTAGGACACAGAGAGAAGGTTCAGTCTGCTTCTTCCAGGTTCCATGGCCTCTTTTCTTCAGAGCAGCATTGTCCCAGGCTTTTTCTTCTCTCGCACTTTCCTTCTCGGTGGCATTGTCCTTCTCCTGTGTTTTCCTTCATCTGTGTTTTCGGTTCTCCATTTTTCTTCTTCTGAGCCATTAGTGGTTCAAGTCTTTTATACAGTTTTTTAGTCCTTAGGTATGTGTCCAAATATTGTCCCTCAGGAATTCAGGGACCAGGAAATCATCCTTAGGTAAGTATAAACAAGTGGTGAATCCATTGTCTCACCATCCTCCCTTTCCAGAGTACTTGATGGGTGGAGATTATCTTGTCCTCTGCATATTCCCGAAGGTGGCCTCAGTCCATTGTTGTCAGGCCAGCTGTGGTCCAGTGAGCAATGTTATCTTTGCACCTTCCAAGAGTCGTTCCAGTGGCTCTGCCCAACACACATCGACTATTGTCTGGGCAAGCAGCAAGTGATTTTATCTTTGTTGAGTCACACCAGGAGAGACAAGCTTTTAGTCTCTCACAAATATCAACAGCCCTCAAGGCTATTTATTAACAGAATAAAGTGGATGGATCAGAAGGAGAGAGAGAGAGAGAAAATAGAAATAGGGAGAAGAGGGAGGGAGCAGGAAAGGGATTATATTACCACCCCCCAAGATGGTTTGGGTCTGTGGAGGAAGGCTGCTGCCTTGTTGGCTGTGCTGTCCTCCGCTGGAGGAGGGGAGGGAGAGATCCCAAAGTCCAAGTCCTTTTCTGAGCAGCCTCTTCAGCTCCATGAGTTGCAGCAGGTGGAGAGAGGGTTCCTCCTGGTCTGCTTCTTCCAGGATACATGGTGATGTCTCTGTCCTTTTCTCTCCTGGTATTTCCTTCAGAGTGGCATTGTCCAGGTCTCTTCCTTCTTCCAAGCCAGTAGTTGTTCAGATCTTTTTTAGATACATGTCCAGGTGGTGAGTATGCATATTCCACAGAGCAGTGGCCTCTGCCCATTATTTCCAGGGCAGCTTCAGTCTGGTGAGCAATCTTTATCCTTTGCACCATCCTCCCTTTCCAGGGTGGCTGATGGGTAGAGATGATCTTGTCTATGCACATTCCAGAGAGTTGTTATCCAATGGTTCTGCCCAATACACATCAGCTATTGTCTGGGCAAGCAGCAGAGGTGATTTTATCTTTGTTGAGTCACATCAAGAGAGACAAGATTTAGTCTCTCACAAGCATAAAAGAGAGACATGTCTACATAAGCACCCATGTGTCCGCTGTGATGTTCAGGCTTTTTCACGTCGAGCATGATCATCCTATTGTACATTACAATAATCCTTGCCATATTGAGCTTTAGTGTGGCACTGCTGACTAGTGTTCTGTGATTGTTGATCTAAAATCACTTCCTTCTGCCCAGTTCCCCTCCTGAGTGTTTGGATTGTATGTGCTCAAAAAATTTCTCACCAGAAATATTATGGCTTAGGTTATTGTCATAAGCCATCCATCCCTGATGCAGAAGAGTGTAATGGTTTAGCACAAAGGCTAAGCTCCCTGCTCCCACAACACAACAGTGAGAGGGAAAGTAACACACAAAACCCACGGTTGAGATAAGGAGATAAGATAGGAGTTTAACATAACATGAGATATCATAATCACAATGCATAATTGAGGTAGTCATCAGTAAATTTGCACCAAGGTGGGAGCAGGTTTTGATCTGTTAGAAGGTAGAAGGGCTCTGCAGAGGGACCTTGACCGGCTGGACAGATGGGCAGAGTCCAGCAGGATGGCATTCAACAAGTCCAAGTGCCAGGTGCTGCACTTTGGCCACAGCAACCCCATGCAGAGCTACAGGCTGGGGTCAGAGTGGCTGGAGAGCAGCCAGGCAAAAAGGGACCTGGGGGTACTGGTTGATAGTAGGCTGAACATGAGCCAGCAGTGTGCCCAGGTGGCCAAGAAGGCCAATGGCATCCTGGCATGCATCAAGAATAGTGTGGCCAGCAGGAGCAGGGAAGTCATTGTGCCCCTGTACTCTGCACTGCATAGGCCACACCTTGAGTACTGTGTCCAGTTCTCACCCCCTCAATTTAAGAAGAGCATTGAACATGTCCAGAGAAGGGCAATGAGGCTGGGGAGAGGCCTTGAGCACAGCCCTATGAGGAGAAGCTGAGAAAGCTGGGGTTGCTTAGCATGGAGGAGAGGAGGCTCAGGGGAGACCTTATTGCTGTCTACAATTACCTGAAGGGAGGTTGTATCTACGTGGGGGTTGGTCTCTTCTCCCAGGCAACCAGCACCAGAACAAGAGGACACAGTCTCAAGCTGCACCAGGGGAGGTTTAGGCTCAAGGTAAGAAGAAAGTTCTTCACTGAGCGAGTCATTCGTCATTGGAATGTGCTGCCCAGGGAGGTGGTGGAGTCACCATCCCTGGAGGTGTTTAAGAGGGTATTGGATGTAGCACTTGGTAAGGTCTTGGGTGGCAGGTTGGACTTGTTGATTCTATGATTCTACATTAGTTTAACCTATTTGCAGAAGCAGCACAGTGAAATACTGGGGGGGGAACAGTATAAAAAAGAAAGCCAAAACCAGCAGCTACCTGACTCCCACACATTCCATTCCACCACCATGCCTGCAGAAGAGAGCCAACACCCAAGAATGCAGGACCCAGAAGCAGCACCTGGAACAGGAAGCTTCCCATGTTACAATCTGAACTTCAAGCCCCATAATACTTTGCTCCAGCGAGCACTTTCACTTTTTGAAGCTGGCATGACTGCAGCATGGTATGAATAACAGCAGCAGGTTCAACTCAATCCATGACAAACAGCATGCCATGTCATCCACAGTGTCTGTCCACTGATTGATTTAAATAGAGTGCAAATTACTTATTTTCCCTTGCATTTCTGAAATAATTTTCTGGAACCTCTCTACTTCTCATTTTTCTAATTTTCTCTCTTCCATCTCACTTTTAGATGTAGGATTACAAAAGGCCTCAAGCTATTTGTCAGCTTTATGCATCTTTTTAAGTGCTCAGTTAAATGTTAATTAAGTTTTGAATTATTATTTGTTTTCTCTAATGTGACACTTGGACACCTCTCTTCTCTTCTCTTCTCTTCTCTTCTCTTCTCTTCTCTTCTCTTCTCTTCTCTTCTCTTCTCTTCTCTTCTCTTCTCTTCTCTTCTCTTCTCTTCTCTTCTCTTCTCTTCTCTTCTCTTCTCTTCTCTTCTCTTCTCTTCTCTTCTCTTCTCTTCTCTTCTCTTCTCTTCTCTTCTCTTCTCTTCTCTTCCCAAACCTCCCCAAACCTTCCCTTCCCAAACCTTCCCAAACCTTCCCTTCCCTCCAAACTGAACCTCTCTGAACCTCTCCTTGAATCTCCTCTCCTCGAGTCTCCTCTCTGAACCTCTCCTTGAATCTCCTCTCCTCGAGTCTCCTCTCTGAACCTCTTCTCAAAATCTCACTTCACCATACAGCCAGGCTTTCAAATGAGCTCCTTTTAACTTTCTGAACCTGGCACTGCTTGAGCACCTGTAGTCCTTTCACCTCTCGGTATTAGAGAACCTTGGCACTTGTTTTTCATGCATTGATGAAATTAGGAGAGTACAACTCCTGAGTGCTAGCAATCTGTATGTGTGTGTAAGAGGAGAGAAATATTCCTTAATTTGATGGTCCTCAGGATTTTCCCATCTCCAAGATTTTGAAAGACATTTTCCACTCTTTTTTCATTTGTTGTCCTCAGACAACAAATGAATGTTCTCATTTTTCAGGGCAGCCAGAGCAAAAGGGTAGGTGAAATTTCCTTAGGGGTCAAGAGGCTGTTGCAGCTTCTATTGCCAATTCCACACTCAGGAAAGTAGTAGCTCTCTGAAACTGTGCATACTGCACTTCACAGCATGGGTAGCTATGAAGGATAGTTCCCCAATGGCATCCTGGCCTGCATCAGAAATAATGTGGCCAGCAGGAGCAGGGAAGGGGGGTTGTAGTGAGGCAGAGGTTGGTCTCTTCTCCCAGGCAAACAGTACCAGAACAAGAGGACACAGTCTCAGGCTGCGTCAGGGGAGGTTTAGGCTGGAGGTTAGGAGGAAGTTTTACACAGAGAGAGTGATTGCCCATTGCAATGGGCTGCCCAGGGAGGTGGTGGGGTCGCCGTTGCTGGGGGTGTTCAGGGTGAGGCTTGACAGGATGCTTGGTTGCATGGTTTAGTTGATTCGGTGGTGTTGGATGAGAGGTTGGACACGATGATCTTGAAGGTCTCTTCCAACTTGGTCTATTCTATTCTATTCTATTCTATTCTATTCTATTCTATTCTATTCTATTCTATTCTGCCCCTGTACTCAGCACTGGTTAGGCCACACCTTGAGTCCTGTGTCCAGTTCTGGGCCCCACAATTTAAGGACATTGAGACTCTTGAACATGTCCAGAGAAGGGCAATGAGGCTGGGGAGAGGCCGTGAGCACAATCACATGAGGAGAGGGCTCAGAGGAGATCTTCTTGCTCTCTACAACTACCTGAAGGGAGGTTGTAGCCAGGTGGGGGCTGGCCTCTTTTCCCAGGCAACCAGCACCAGAACAAGAGGACAAAATGTATCAAAAGGTTGGATGTATGGTTAGAATATATTTCCAATGGGATGTGCAGTATTTGGGCAGGTTGCCAGCAGGAATGCCACAGGGTCATCGATGGCTGGTCTGGCTTCAGCAGCCAGCGGGCTGTTAACGACGCTATCATGACAGGCGCTGGCTTTGTCCTGGGTGAATTGAGGCACAGCAGAATCCTGGTGGCAAGGAGAAGCAGGCTTGGCTCTGACTCCCAAGCTCATGGCTTCTCTTGTAGCTTGTGGTGTGTATGCTTCTGGCGTGTATGCTTGTGGCTATATCCCAGGTGCTGGACTGGGCAACTCAAGGCCTTTTCAAGCCAGACAATGTCCAAGCAGGTTCAAGCAGGCAAGGCTTAGAATAGAATACATAGAATACATAGAATAAACCAGGTTGGAAGAGACCTTCAAGATCATCGCGTCCAACCCATCAACCAATCCAACACCACCCAAACAACTAACCCACGGCACCAAGCACCCCATCAAGTCTTCTCCTGAAAACCTCCAGTGATGGTGACTCCACCACCTCCCCAGGCAGCCCATTCCAATGGGCAATCACTCTCTCTGTGTAGAACTTTTTACTAACATCCAGCCTGAACCTCCCCTGGTGCAGCCTGAGACTGTGTCCTCTTGTCCTGGTACTGGCTGCCTGGGAGAAGAGACCAACATCCGTCTGTCTACAACCTCCCTTCAGGTAGTTGTAGAGAGTAATAAGGTCACCCCTGAGTCTCCTCTTCTCCAGGCTAAGCAACCCCAGCTCCCTCAGCCTCTCCTTGTAGGCTTCAGTGAGGCTGAGCAAGGCTTGAGCAAGGCTTGAGCAAGGCACAGGCAGCTAGCAATCAGCCTGTATATAAATCTTGCCAGAGTCTGACTGAACCAATAGGGCATTGAGACCAGCACATATTTACCCAATGGGAAGGGGTTCTGCCAGGCTGTGGCCAGCACACATGCCCTTAGCACAGATACAGGGGTGTTTACCAGACATTACCCTGGCTTTCTGCAGGAAGGAGCGGGGAGAGGGGGACCATATCTAGACATCTTAGTGTCTGTCTGGGTTTGTGCTGGGGCCATTTGGGCCTACCATGAAACCTAGTTGCATTTTAAATACTGCTTTTCTCTTCCTCAGATGATGAAACCGATCCTGTCTTAGGAAAAATTCTGAACATCCCTTCTGTTCATGCTCCGACCATAATTCCTCCTGTGACACCTGCTTCAGGAAAGAAGGATAAGGTCATCAAAGAAAAGTCAAAAAAATCTCTGGCATCTGCAAAAGCAAGCCGCAGCAAAATGGGCGTCCCACCACCTGATGACCCGGTGAAGCAAGAAGAAAAGGTGAGCGAGCAGACATTATCCAGTGAACACAGCAAAGAAACAAACAAACATTCCAATACATAAACTTATATAACTTGATGAGCTCAAAGGTCTTTTCCAACCTGGTTTAGTCTATTCTATTCTATTCTATTCTATTCACAGTATCACAGTGTCACTAAGGTTGGAACAGACCTCAAAGATCGTCGAGTCCAACCTGTCACCACAGACCTCATGACTAGACCATGGCACCAAGTGCCACATCCAATCCCCTCTTGAACACCTCTTCTCTTCTCTTCTCTTCTCTTCTCTTCTCTTCTCTTCTCTTCTCTTCTCTTCTCTTCTCTTCTCTTCTCTTCTCTTCTCTTCTCTTCTCTTCTCTTCTCTTCTCTTCTCTTCTCTTCTCTTCTCTTCTCTTCTCTTCTCTTCTCTTCTCTTCCCTTCCCTTCCCTTCCCTTCCCTTCCCTTCCCTTCCCTTCCCTTCCCTTCCCTTCCCTTCCCTTCCCTTCCCTTCCCTTCCCTTCCCTTCCCTTCCCTTCCCTTCCCTTCCCTTCCCTTCCCTTCCCTTCCCTTCCCTTCCCTTCCCTTCCCTTCCCTTCCCTTCCCTTCCCTTCCCTTCCCTTCCCTTCCTTTCCCTTCCCTTCCCTTCTCTTCCCTTCCCTTCCCTTCCCTTCCCTTCCCTTCTCTTCCCTTCTCTTCCCTTCTCTTCCCTTCTCCTCTCCGAACCTCTCCTCCCCTCCCCTCTCCTCTCCTCTCCTCTCCGAACCTCTCCAAACCTCTCCGAACCTCTCCGAACCTCTCCGAACCTCTCCTCTCCGAACCTCTCCTCTCCTCTCCTCTCCGAACCTCTCCTCTCCGAACCTCTCCTCTCCTCTCCGAACCTCTCCTCTCCGAACCTCTCCTCTCCTCTCCTCTCCTCTCCGAACCTCTCCTCTCCGAACCTCTCCTCTCCTCTCCGAACCTCTCCTCTCCGAACCTCTCCTCTCCGAACCTCTCCTCTCCTCTCCTCTCCTCTCCGAACCTCTCCTCTGCTCTCCTCTCTGAACCTCTCCCCTCCGAACCTCTCCAAATCTCTCCAAACCTCTCCGAACCAAACCTCTCCAAACCTTTCCGAACCTCTCCAAACTTCTCCTCTTCTCAACAAGAGGACACAGTCTCAAGCTGCACCAGGGGAAGTTTTAGCCTGAGGTGAGGAGAAAGTTCTTCCCAGAATGAGAAATTGGCCATTGGAATGTGCTGCTCAGGGAGGTGGTGGAGTCACCATCCCTGGAGGTGTTCACAAAGAGATTGGATGTGGCCCTTGAAGCCATGGTTTAGTTAGTCCTGAGACTTGATGATCTCTGAGGTCTTTTCCAACCATATATTCTTCTCAGAGGGCTTTGAACTGTGCCTTAAAAAAATCCTAACATTTGGTGGCAATTCTAAGCATGTGTTGTACTCTCTCTTTTTGTGGCAGTTTTAGGCTATGCCTTTAAAATTTAGCTGCAGGTTTCGAGCAGAAAAGTAGAAATATATGAATAAATCACTATTGGGTGAGAAAAGGAAAACAAAAGATTATTCTGAACAAATTCGTTGGACAAAATGGCTGGGATAAGAGCAGCTGTATAATAACAACTCTTCACATTTCACTTCCATTCCCATTCCTTTCTTTTCTCTTCTTGGCTGTTTTGCATTGCCCAGGAGATAACAACACTTCTGGCTGACCTTCAGATAAGCACTAACACTCCTTTCTCTCCAATCCTCTTTTCCTCTGGTACAGGGGGAAAGGGAGGAAGCTTTGGTGGGGGGGCAGTGGAGCAGCTTCCCTGTTCTACTGGACCAGGAGGGTTTCTGTGTTATTTGCTTATTGTAAATACCTGCATAATGTAGTAACACCTGTATATTTTGTACATATTCATTGCATTCCACTGTAGAGTGTAGTTTTTGCTTATAAATACAGCTTTCATTTGCTTCTGCCTGAGTTAGTCTGGCTGAGTTAATGCTGGGGGAAATTTCAACCCACCACGCTTTTGTTCTCGGATGTTCGTATTGGGAACTGTTAATGAAGCCTTTATGAGTCCATGACTTAAATCTTCCAGGACCCACATAGCTTTGCCAATTGGGGTTTTGCAGTTACACCTGTTGCATTATTAATAAGAAATTAATGTTTTAGTTTAACCAAGTAGAGAACTTTTCTGAGCTTTCTGAAACCTGTATTGGAAATTCTAGCCAACCAGGAAATTAGCTGAGACAGTTCTGCAAGTGTTAGTTTTGCAGTTTGGTCTTTCCTGCTGATCACAAACCAGGGACCAGCAACTGGAATAACATAGCATAGCATAGCATAGCATAGCATAGCATAGCATAGCATAGAATAGACCAGGTTGGAAGAGACCTGCAAGATCGTCGCGTCCAACCTATCATCCAACACCATCTCATCAACTAAACCATGGCACCAAGCACCCCATCAAGTCTCCTCCTAAACACCTCCAGTGATGGCCACTCCACCACCTCCCCAGGCAGCACATTCCAATGGCAAATCACTCTATGAAGAATTTCTTTCTAACATCCAGCCTAAACCTCCCCTGGTGCAGCTTGAGACTGTGTCCTCTTGTTCTGGTGCTGGCTGCCTGGGAGAAGATTTTGTATCACTGTCACAAAGTACTTTAGTGATCATATCCATTTTGAAGGCCTATGGAGTAAATAATGGTAGATTAAGTATATTTTGGGGTTGGGTTGGAAGAAATATTTTGAAGAACATTTAAATTGATCAGAACAATTAGAACAGAGAATAAATAATCTGTAATGGAATCCATCCAGTGAAGTATAAAATAAAGTGAATAATCATGCATGTTCTGAATATGATGTACTTCTGAGGTTAGTATTCACAGAATCATAGAATCAATAAGGTTGGAAAACACCCCAGAGATCATCAAGGCCAAGCTATCACCCAACACCTCAGGACTAACTAAACCATGGCTTCAAGTGCCACAGCCAAACACTTTTGGAACACCTCCAGGGATGGTGACTCCACCACTTCCTTGGGCAGCACATTCCAATGGCCAATTACCCTTTCTGGGAAGAACTTTCTCCTCACCTCCAGCCTAAACCTCCCCTGGCACAGCTTGAGACTGTGTCCTCTTGTTCTGGTGCTGCTTGCCTGGGAGAAGAGACCAGCCCCCAAAGGAAGTTACTTTTGCCACTAACTGAAGTGCTTCTATCACAAAGCAGGCCTTTAGAAAGGACCTTGTGCCTCAGAAATGCACAGCATTTATTTTGAACATCTTCCACACAGCTCTGTGAGAAGCATTTTTGCTTTAAAACAAGAGTGGGGGTGGCCATATCAGTTCAGAAACGGGTCACAGCTCCCCTGTGCAAAATGACTAACCTGGATTATTTCAGGTCATTAGCTAACTATTGGCAACATACTGTAGGCAACCAGGGGAAGTTTCTTTGCCCAGTTTTCTCACAGATCATCCAAAGTGCAAGTTTCGTGTAAGTTCTCAAAGAAATGCGAGCAGGATGGTTGAAGAGGATGCAGGAGTTTTATGTTGAAGATATTTTAACCCCTTTTATTTCTTGGCACTGTTCTGTCCAACCAGAAGTGTCTCAAACATGAACACAAGTGAAATAAAAAGCAAGCTGTGAGAGAAGGACAGAAATGACTGTGATTAGTGTTGAAAACCAGTTTAGTCATCACCTTCTGTTTAGGAAAGGACAGTCTTCTGAAAACAGATGTAGTCAAAACATCCATGGCTTGGACAGGAGCACTCTGCACTGGGATAGGAACTGGCTGGAGGGCCAAGCCCAGGGAGTGATGGTGAATGGTGCCACATCCAGCTGGCAGCCAGGCACTAGTGGTGTGCCCCAGGGATCAGTGCTGGGCCCCATCCTGTTCAATATCTTTATTGATAATCTGGATAAGGGCATTGAGTCCATCATCAGTAGGTTTGCAGATGACACCAAGCTGGGGGCAGGAGTTGATCTGCTGGAGGGTAGGAGAGCACTGCAGAGGGACCTTGCCAGGCTGGACAGATGGACAGAGTCCAAGGGCATGAGATTGAACACATCCAAGTGGTGGGTTCTACACATTGGCCACAACAACCCTATGCAGTGCTACAGGCTGGGGACTGAGTGGCTGGAGAGCAGCCAGGCAGAGAGGGACCTGGGGGTACTGATTGATAGTAGGCTGATGTGGTCGTTTGAGGCTGTGCCTTTAAGAACAAACACTGCTGGAACACACTGGCTAATGTTTTTGGTACTAGAACCAAAACATTCTGATATTCTAAACGAATTTCATTGGTTGATAAACAAAAATTCAGCTTTAGATTGTGAAGCGGTTGGAAAATTTTTTCCTCAGTTCAGTTCGGTTTGGGAGTTGGGGGAGTTTGGTGTTTCAGCCTGTTCTCCCTGCCTGCTTCTTCTGCGAACTGCTGGACTTGGCCTTCAGATAAGCAAACACTAATCCTGCATGGGCTTTTGAAGCTTGCTAACAACTCTTTTCCTTAGTAACTTGCCTTTCTCTCTCTCTAACCCCTTTTTGGGGAAAAAGGGAGGTAAGGGGGGGAGAGAGGGGGTTCCAAAGAGGGGATCCCTCCCTGAGGGAGGGATTTTTGTTGTGTTATTTGTCTTTGCTGTGTATTTCTGTGTATATATTGTAAATACCTGTATATATTGTGTTATATATAACCTGCTTTCCATATATGCTTGTAAATATATAGCTTTTGCTCTTCGACTGAGTTAGCTGTGGTTTCTTACTCTGTGGAGGAGGGAGAGCTAAGCCCTCTCTCAACCTATCACATTTATTGGCTGCCCAACGTGGGGCACGAACCCACGACCCTGAGATTAAGAGTCTTGTGGCAAAAAGCTCCAGGTGAGACACGTGGACGACCTCTTGGTTTCTGGAGTCGAGGTTACAGAGGTTCAGAGGCTAATTACACTCCAACAGAGAAAGAGATTCTAGCTGCCTATGAAGGAGTGAAAGCAGCTTCTGAAGTAATTGGAACTGAGTCACAACTTCTCTTAGCTCCCAGATTGCCAGTTTTGAATTGGATGTTCAAAGGCAAGGGTTCCACACCACATCAGCTGAACATGAGCCAGCAGTGTGCCCAGGCAGCCAAGAAGGCTAATGGCGTCCTGGTCTGTATCAGGAACAGTGTGGCCAGCAGGAGCAAGGAGGTCACTCTCCCCCTGTCCAACACGCTGGTCAGGCCACACCTCGAGTCCTATGTCCAGTTCTGGGCCCCTCAGTTTAGGAAGGATATTGAGTTGCTGGAAGGTGTCCAGAGAAGGACAACAAAGCTGGGGAGGGGTCTGGAGCACAGCCCTGTGGGAGAGGCTGAGGGAGCTGGGGTTGTTTAACCTGGAGAAGAGGAGGCTCAGGGGAGACCTTCTTGCTGTCTACAACTACCTTAAGGGAGATTGTAGCCAGGTGGGGGTTGGTCTCTTCTCCCAGGCAACCAGCACCAGAACAAGTGGACACAGCCTCAAGCTGCACCAGGGAAGGTTTAGGCTGGATGTTAGGAAGAAGTTCTTCATAGAAAGAGAGATTAGCCATTGGAATGTGCTGCCTAGGGAGCTGGTGGAGTCACCATCACTGGAGGAGTTTAGAAGAAGACTGGATGGGGTGCTTGGTGCCATGGTTTAGTTGATTAGATAGTGTTGGGTGATAAGTTGGACTTGATGATCTCAAAGGTCTCTTCCAACCTGGTTAATTCTATTCTATTCTACAAAACAATGAGGTCCATAAACAGTCTCATGTAACACTAGTGTTCAAAAATATACTGCCTAGGGAGAATTCTTTAGTGATAGTTAGGATTAAAAAATATGTCCCTTTTAAGCCAACCAAGTTATGAAAGAGTAGCTTTTCTAGGTAAAATGCTTGTTAAATGTGGTCCTTAGTCTCTTTCAGGCTAAGTGCAAGAATATGTAAAGTATATAGAAGTGCCTGATAATTTCTACCCTACTTGGTTCCATCTTGAATCAAGTATGGCTGAAAATCATGCAGACAGAACTGCTAATAGAAATCCCAGTTCCCACCGTGATCAAAATTTAAGTCCAATCTACTGCATGTAATACTTCCCATGACTGATTATTTCCTATTACTCTTGTCATTCTTTCCTCTTCTGTTCTGCTTCTTTCAGAGGCTGTTGAATGATGTGTGAGGAACATGAGTGACTCCACATCTGCCATCTTTTCCTGCACTGTTGTTTTATATTTTTGTGTGTGTCCTGTTTCTTCAAATTTCTGCATAGAAAATTACCCCTAGCCCATCCAGCGGTGATGGCTTCCAGTTCTAGAGGCATTTCATGAAACTCTGCTGCAGATCTTGTTACCATTTTCTAGGATACAGTCCTGAAAAGGTTTACCACTTTCTGGCCTGAAGACCTGAACATTTCTTTTTCAGAACTACATCTTGGAGAGCTGCTCTTTTGTCAACTCTGATTACTTTTGGCCACTTCTCAAAATCACTCTTTCTGCGGCCTCACCACAGGCCTTCTGAGTTATCATCGCAGCTCCCTTGGGAAGGGAGTTTGAAGGGAGTTCACAGTTAAAAACCAGGGATAAGCTGTTCAAAGAGGTAGAATAGGCAATATGGAAATGCAGGGTTTATTAGTGCAGGTTTATTAAAAACAGGAGATAGCTTCTGTTGCAAAGCATATGAGAGGACAGGCTAAAAAGATACACACAGGGAGATGTGAGAATAGCTTTGGAAGAACACAATGTAGCTGTGCTGTTCCCGGGGTACCTAGCGGATGAAGTAATGCTCTGGCTCTTGTTTCAACATGGATTCTGTCCATATCCACAACATTTCCTGCTGACCTATTCTCAGCAAGTTTAGCTAGGTATTTAAAGACCACGAGCATGGAAAGTGGTGTAGGGAGTTGCCAAACACCACTCGGCATAACATGCAGTAATTATTTGGCACAAACAAACCCCTGTACAAATACCCCTAGCATTAAGATTCCATCAGGAGGACATGTAAATTCCTCCTGTTCTTCCAAAGGATTTTCACTGTTTTGTTTGGAATGTCTTCAGACAGAGGGTATCCATAGTAGTGCATACAGCACCTGACTATGTGAGTCTGCAAGCATTTTGGAGAACAGGATTAGAATCCCAAGTGAACTAGTCAAATTCACATGGATGTGGTCTGTAAAGTAGGATGCAATTCAGTATCATAGAATCACAGAATCAATAAGGTTGGAAAAGACCTCAGAGATCATCAAGTCCTACCTATCACCCAACACCTCAGGACTAACTAAACCATGGCTTCAAGGGCCATGGCCAATCCTTTTTTGAACATCTCCAGGGATGGTGACTCCACCACCTCCCTGTGCAGCACATTCCAATGGGCAATCTCCCTTTCTTTCCCCTGACACAGCTTGAGACTGTGTCCTCTTGTTCTGGTGCTGCTTGCCTGAGAGGAGAGACCAACCCCCACCTGTCTACAGTAAGAGTAAGTGGTAGGTTCAGCAATTACATATAAATGCATGTTAGGTAGATACATATTGATACATAACTATCAGTAACAGTTCTACAGGGAAGGGTCTGAAGCGTTGCAGTGGATCACAAGCTATACATGAGTCAACAATGCCATCTTGCTGTGAGGAGAGCAAAGACCACACTGAGGTGAATAAACAGGAGTGTCGCCGGCTAAGTATGGGAAGTCATTTTTCATTCAGGGCTGATAGGATCTCATCTGAAGTGTTGTGACCAGTTCTGAATACTGCACTGCAAGAAAAAGATGACCTGCACTGGAGAGTTCTAGGGAAAGCACCAAGAAAGATCAGAAGTCTTGAAAACCGAACCAGTGGAGAAAGATTAAAAGACTCATCTTAAATTTGTTTCATTTTGAGTGGGGAGACAGAATTAGCCTTCTGCAAAGAGTTAAAGGGACAACATGGTCTCTAATGCTAGCCAATATATCAGAAGCAAACTAATTTTCTGTGAGAGATTCAGACTAACCAATGGGGAAGTGTCAGTAAAGGTTAGTCAGGGTAAAGCACTGGAATAGGTTGTCAGGAAACCTCCAGCCCTGGAAATTTTAGAATAGGTTATATTAACACTTTTAGCTAATGGCATAGGCATACTTGCCCATTATTTGTACCATCTGACAGAAGCAGATGACAGCTAAGGGTTACTTCTGCCCTGTTCTGTGACTTCTCAAGCACAAGCCCTATGAGGAGAGGCTGAGGGAGCTGGGGTTGCTTAACCTGGAGAAGAGGAGGCTCAGGGGAGACCTTATTGCTCTCTACAACTCCCTGAAGGGAGGTTGTAGCCAGGTGGGGGCTGGTCTCTTCTCCCAGGCAACCAGCACCAGAACAAGAGGACACAGTCTCAAGCTGCACCAGGGAAAGTTTAGGCTGGAAGTTTAGGAAGACGTTCTTCCCAGAAAGAGAGATTGGCCATTGGAATGTGCTGCCCAGGGAGGTGGTGGAGTCACCATCACTGCAGGTGTTTAGGAGGAGACTGGATGAGGCACTTGGTGCCATGGTTTAGTTGATTAGTTGGTGTTGGGTGATGGGTTGGACTTGATGATCTCAAAGGTCTTTTCCAAACTGGTTAATTCTATTCTATTCTATTCTATTCTATTCTATTCTATTCTATTCTATTCTATTCTATTCTATTCTACTCTACTCTATTCTATTCCATTCTATTCCATTCCATTCCATTCCATTCCATTCCATTCCATTCCATTCCATTCCGTTCATTGTTGTATTTTTTCCACATGTTCCAGGATCTTCAGTCATTCCTTAGGTCAGCCTCATCTTTTCTATTCATCAGAAGATTTTCCACTGCGGAGCAGTGCAAAGAGGATTTCAGATTTTGACTGCAAAACCTTTCTTCTCACCTTCTGAAGTGTCTGCAGCAGCCTGCCAGCATACTGCTTTACTTATTGTTTGTGCTTTTAGTGATTATTTATAAAATAACTGACATGCAGCTTTAAGAATTACTCTTCTGTTTCCCCTTTGCCATTTGTTGTCATCTTGATGTGCACCAGATAGGCAAAATAAGTGATGTTAGGAAGGGTTGTTCTTTAAGATGTAATAAAGAGGAAAAATCACTCCTTAGAACTGAAATCTGTAATTTCCTCTTTATTCTTTTAAAATATGGAATAAAACTAATTCATTTTTCATTCCATAGATGGAAATGGAAGAATCAGCTTCCCAAACACAAGTGATGGCGGAGCCTCACCATTTCCCAGGGTTGAACGTCTCCTGCCCCAATGGACTAGTATTAACTTTCCTTGGTGAGAGTATTGAAGGTTAGTTTTCTGAGCCACTGCAAAGTAAGGAATTGAAAAGAAGTAAAAATTATTTCTGCCTTGATGGGTTTGGATGTAACAATGTGATCTTCTTTGTTTCCTTTTTTAAGCCTTTGATTGCTGAGTCTGTCATAATGTCTATTTAATAGTATTTCACAGAATCATAGAATCAATAAGGTTGGAAAAGACCTCAGAGATCATCAAGTCCAACCTGTCACCCAACACCTCCTGACTAACTAAACCATGGCACCAAGTGCCACATCCAATCCCCTCTTGAACACCTCCAGGGATGGTGACTCCACCACCTCCCTGGGCAGCACATTCCAATGGCCAATTACTCTTTCTGGGAAGAACTTTCTCCTCACCTCCAGCCTAAACTTTCCCTGGCACAGCTTGAGACTGTGTCCTCTTGTTCTGGTGCTGGTTGCCTGGGAGAAGAGACCAACCCCCTCCTGGCTACAACCTCCCTTCAGGGAGTTGGAGAGAGCAATAAGGTCTCCCCTGAGCCTCCTCTTCTCCAGGCTAAGCAACCCCAGCTCCCTCAGCCTCTCCTCACAGGGCTGAGCTTGAGGCCTTTCCCCAGCCTCATTGCCCTTATCTGGACACATTCAAGAGTCTCAATGTCCTTAAACTGAGGGGTCCAGAACTGGACACAGTACTCAAGGTGTGGCCTAACCAGTGCTGAGCGAAGGCCAATAACTCTTTCTGTGAAGAACTTTCTTGAGCCTAAACTTCCCCTTGTGCAGCTTGAGACTGTGTCCTCTTGTTCTGGTGCTGGCTGCCTGTTTGAATGGGTGCTATGTGCTAGTAAGTAATTCAGAATTTGTTTTCAGGTTTGAAAGGTAAAGCCACTACAGCTGAAGCTGAGAAAGAGGTGGTAAGAAGTGAGGATGAAGCAGACAAAGCCAAAAAAGGGGAGTTTGAGAATGGTCAAGCCAAAGCAAATGAAGGAACGGAGGAAGAGGTTATGGAAAATGGAGAGATGGAACATGAGGTCTCAGAAGGTGACATAAAACACAAAGACAGCAAAAGAGAACAGGCCAAGCAGCCTACTCTGGAAATTCTGGTTAGGCAGAGTTATCCCCAAAAGGTGAAGAACACTCATCTATATACATCTGTGGCAAGATGGTCAGAACAGGAAGTGTCAAGAGTTATCACTGGTCAAGGAACTGTCATCAAGTATATGATGGATGGTTCTACCCAGGTATGTTTAGCAGAATTCATTGAAAGCCCCCTGCCTGTATGATGACCCTTGAACTTGTGCTTGTCAACCAAGATAGATAAGTGCCCAGCTTGTAGATGGAGTTAAGTAACCACTGATTCATGCAGCCATGTCAAGACTGAAATGCTCTTAGTTTTGTTTGGAATCAGAACTTAAGTCACATAGGTAGCTTTAATGATGAAAATTTCAGGCATGTGAAGATTTTAGGTGATTTTGAGATTAGGCAATAGCCAAATATGGTTTTGTGACCAATATTGCTGGACTTAACCATCTGCAGTGTGAGTAGTTGGGCTTTGGGTGTTTTGGGGAATACAAAAGCATCCATGTAATTTTTCAGTCATGTAAACAGCCATATGGGATTCAGAAAAGAACTCAACTGTTCTTCAGTCCTGCAAACACCTTAAGGTATCCTAAATTTTCACCCAAAGGCTTTACATTCCTAAATAGCTTTTTTTTTTTTTCACACATACTTGGGTTGCTCTGGATGCTAGTTCCTTTTAGGTGCTGTAGGCTAGATACCATCTACAGGCAACTTCCCTTTTAAAGTGTAAGACTCTGTGTAGTTGGGAAAGAGGTGACAAGTCACCAGGTTTGACTGCCAAAAGAATTCCTTATTTCCTCAAGGTGTTTTTTTCTAGGTAGATCCTAACTCCTCTTTGCTTTCATTCATCACATTAGATCTTAAATCATTTAGCCAGGATTTTTGAGACACATCAATTTCAGAAGGATGCAGACAAACTGGCTGCTCTCTGTCTATATATTCTCAACATACTGTCTGCTGACAGGAGAATGTAGCTCTTGTATGTCTAGCATGATTGTACCACAGGTTTTGTACAAGCAGATTGTGAGTATGTCCTTCTTGATATTAACTTAATGTTTATGACTCATCCAGAAACTTACCACTCCCTCACTAAGTTTGCAGATGACAGTAAGCTGTGAGGGAGGCTTAATCTGCTTGAGGGTTGGAAGGCTCTAGAGGGGTGCCTGAACAGGCTGGGTGGAAGGGCTAAGGCTAATTGTGTGAAATTCAACAAAGCCAAGTGCTGTGTCCTGCACTTGGGTCACAACAACCCCATGAACACCCAGAAGTGAGAGACCTGGGGGCACTGATCCACAGCCAGCTGAACATGAGCCAGCAATAGTCAAGAAGGCCAATAGCATCCTGGCATCTATCAAGAATAGTGTGACCAGCAGGACAAGAGAAGCAATTGTTCTCCTGTACTCAGCACTGGTGAGGCCACATCTTGACTCTAGGGTTCAGTTATGGAGCCTTCACTTACAAGGAGAACATAAAGGTAGCAGAGCAGGTGCTGGGAAGGGAAGCGAAGCTGGTGAGGGTCTGGAGGCCAGGTCTTGTGAGGAGTGGCTGAGGCAACTGGCATTGTTTAATCTGGAGAAAATGAGGCCAAGAGGAGACCTTCTCACTCTCTACATTTCCCTGTCAGGAGGTTGTAGTGAGGTGGCTGTCAGTCTCTTCTCTTTAGCAACAAGTAATAGAATGAGAGGAAGAGGCCTCAAGTTATACCAGGGGAAGATTAGGTTGGTTATTAGAACAAAAACTTGTCTCACTGAAAGGCCACTCAAGGTTTGGCTTAACCAGTGCTGAGCACAGGAGCAGAATGACTTCCCTGCTCCTGCTGACCACACTATTCCTGATGCAGGCCAGGATGCCATTGGCCTTCTTGGCTACCTGGGCACACTGCAGGCTCATGTTCAGCTGGTTGTCAACCAGTACCCACAGGTCCCTTTCTGCCTGGCTGCTCTCCAACCACTCTGACCGCAGCCTGTAGCACTGCATGGGGTTGTTGTGGCCAATGTGTAGAACCCTGCACTTAGATGTGTTCAATCCCATGCCCTTGGGCTCTGCCCATCTGGCAAGGTCCCTCTGCAGAGCTCTCCTACCCTCTAACAGATCAACACCTGCCCCAGCTTGGTGTCATCTGCACTCCCCTCATCCAGATCATCAATAAAGATATTGAACAGCTCTTTCTTTTTGAGATAGTTTCTTTGTTTTTTGTATTCATGCTGAGAATCTTCTACTTCCCCCACCACCACCACCATCACCCTCAATATTCTAGTGACTGTTGCATTTGTGACACACTCTTTAGGGATTTTCTCTTAGTGTTTGAAGTGATTTTATCCTCTAATGTGTCCTTTATTGCTGTAGATTCTGTTTGCTAATGGCACAATAAGTAGGAGTCCTGATTCTGGCCCAGTTCTACCACCACCTACAATGTCAGATAAACAGTTACCAGAATTGGAGCCTTCACCTGAGACCAGCACTAAGAAAGGTAACATTTTCAGTGTTTTGTGCATATTTGAAGTTACTTAATAAAATCCACATTTCTTTAGTCTGAAAATTCTGCCAGTGTGAAAAAGGGACACAGTCTCAAGCTGTGCCAGGGGAGGTTTAGGCTTGAGGTGAGGAGAAAGTTCTTCACTCAGAGAGTTGTTGGCCATTGGAATGTGCTGCCCAGGGAGGTGGTGGAGTCACCATCCCTGGAGGTGTTCAAGAGGGGATAGGACGTGGCACTTGGCGCCATGAGGTCTGTGGTGACAGGTTGGACTTGATGATCTTTGAGGTCTCCCCTTAGTGATACTGTGATACTGTGATACTGCAGTTTGATCTGTATTCAGTGGTGATTTGTTAGTTTTATATCAAATAAATTTTCCTCTACTCCATATGTTTTTTTTCCATCTGGCATGCTAGGACTTTAGTAAGTAAATGGGTGTGTAAGAACTACATCAGTAGCAGAGTGATTGAAACCTCAGTTTAAGAAGGACATTGAGACTCTTGAATGTGTCCAGAGAAGGGCAACAAAGCTGGGGAGAGGCCTTGAGTACAGCCCTGTGAGGAGAGGCTGAGGGAGCTGGGGTTGCTTAGCCTGGAGAAGAGGAGGCTCAGGGGAGACCTTATTGCTGTCTACAACTACCTGAAGGGGGATTGTAGCCAGGAGGGGGTTGGTCTCTTCTCTCAGGCACCCAGCACCAGAACAAGAGGACACAGTCTCAAGCTGCACCAGGGGAGGTTTAGGCTGGAGGTGAGGAGAAAGTTCTTCACAGAGAGAGTCATTAGCCATTGGAATGTGCTGCCCAGGGAGGTGGTGGAGTCACCATCCCTGGAGGTGTTCAAGAGGGGACTGGATGTGGCATTTGGTGCCATGGTCTAGTCATGAGGTCTGTGGTGATAGGTTGGACTTGATGATCCTTGAGGTCTCTTCCAACCTTGGTGATTCTGTGATTCTGTAATTTAAAATAAATCCTTTACATTAGTGTAAAACCCTCACTACAGCTTTTAGTTTTGATACTGAGAACTGCTTCTTTCACTGAGGACTGACTACTTTTCTTTCTCATTTTCTGTATTCCAAGGCACCTACTGTTGGCCATTATTAAGTGGTTGTATGGACTTTTTTTGTGTCCCAGTATAACCATTCCTAATATCTTGTTTCTCTGAGACCCAAATAAATGTTTTCTTCTTTCCTCAGCGAGCAGTCTGAGATCACTGTCAGTGCTCCTTGATGCAAACAGTGATTATGATCAGTCATCATAATATGTTATAATTTACTGGAATTATCTACATAAAAATTGCTGCTAAAGAGAAAAACCTCTCAGAAAGAGACTTTCAATTCATAAAGTCCAGTCCTTGTTCTGAAGGTATTCCTTAGGATAACTGGAAGAATGTTGGAGAACTTACCTGGCTAACTATCTTCTAATTTTTCAGTCTCAGTGTCTGTGGACAGTGTATATCCTTTATTCCTTATCCTTTATTTAGAATCACCTTTTAGAATAGAATAGAATTAGAATTTGAATAGAGTGGAGTAGAATAGAATAGAATAGAATAGAATAGAATAGAATAGAATAGAATAGAATAGAATAGAATAGAATAGAATAGAATAGAATTAACCAGGTTGGAAGAGACCTTTGAGATCATCGAGTCCAACTCATCACCCAACACCAACTAATCAACTAAACCATGGCACCAAGCACCCCATCAGGTCTCTTCCTAAACTCCTCCAGTGATGGTGACTCCACCACCTCTCTGGGCAGCACATTCCAATGGCCAATCACTCCTTCTATGAAGAACTTCTTCCTAACATCCAGCCTAAATCTCCCCTGGCACAGCTTGAGGCTGTGTCCTCTTGTTCTGGTGCTGGTTGCCTGGGAGAAGAGACCAACCCCCATGTGGCCATGTGGCTTCAGGTAGTTGTAGGCAGCAATATAGGTCTCCCCCGAGCCTCCTCTTCTCTTTTTCCCCAACCTTTCCTCTCTACTCCGTAGTCTTGGCAAACTAATTCTAAAATGTTTCATCTCTTTGTTTGTTTTTTGTTTTGTTTTGGTTTTAGCTTTTTTAACTTCCCTCTGAACCATGCTGTTATCTTTTGCATACTCTAAGTTCCTTTTCTTGGCTATGGGAGACCAGAGTTCTCTATCCCATTCTTATTAAGATCTCTCCATTAGCTTTCACAGCGGATCTCCATCCCTTTTCTTCCAGCGCACTAGGGGAGTTCCTCATCACATCTTCACCCTGATAACTTAGAGTCATTCTGTATGGATGATACCTTCAGGTCTGTCTTCTACTCTTGCATATTTGTCTGAGGCATAAATGATTTCTATTCCTCTTTGCATTAAAAATCAAGGAATCATAGAATCAATAAGGTTGGAAAAGACCTCAAAGATCATCAAGTCCAACCTGTCACCAGAAATACTATTCTTATAAATCTATGGGGTTTATATATGTATATATATAATTATATAAGTAAATACTATTCTAATAGGCTGTTTCCATTTCCTAGTGCTTTCACCTTCAAGCTCTTGGGGCAGTTTTGGATGCTTTTGTCCTATAACCAGTCAGATTTTCTTTGGCATTACAGTCTCTTCCAAAGTCATGTCATAATCAGCTGTCAGTAGCACGCTTTTTACTTTGTCTGTGTCATCAGTTGTAGTGTTGTGATGGTTTAACCCAACCACCCCAACAAAAAGCACAGCTGAAGTCAGCCAGAGAAGTGAATGAAGGCTGTATTTTACAAGCAATAATGAAATGCAATGAATATATACCAAATATACACTATTTACAGTATTATACAAGAATTTACAAGAAAAGAAGCAACACAGAAATCCTCCCGAGCAGGATCCCACCTCGGGTTCCCCCCAAACTCTCTCCCTCTCCCCTTTCCCTCTAGTTAATTAGAAGAAAAGAGAAGAGCAGAAAAAAAGGATGTTAGGGGAATTTCAGTAAGTTCAAAGCTTTGTTAAGAAGTTAGCTGCTTATCTTACCAGTTTCTGTCCAGGGTCAGCATGCATGCCAAGAGAAAGACAGAAGCCAGAGTGAGAACAGGATGTAAGATCATAAGACTACATCCCACTCATCCACCAATGAAATTCCTTTAGTATTGTTTTCTTTTTGTTTTCCTTTTTACACCCAAACATTCAGCTGGAGAATTCTGCAGCTGTCCTTTCCTAAAGGCACAGCCTAAACTGTCACACCAGTGAACACCTTAAATCAGATTAGTTCAAGGGCACACTGTAGAGGAACAGCACTGGCAGTTGATAAGTAGCCTGATAAGTAGCTTTACTTTCAATTCTATCAAAACTGATGCTCACAGAAACGCTTAACTTCATTGGTCTTTTTGTCTTCTGCCTTAGAGGATACCAAGTTTGATACAGAACTGTTTGTTTTTGCAGAAAAAGGCGGTAACAAAACCAGTACATCACACCCAAGCAAGGACGAGTTATGCGAGAATACCGCGAAGGGTCTGGTTGATTCTGAGCAACCTCAGGAGAGCCAGGCAGGAACCTGGATAACAACAACTCCATCAGGCTTTCAAGTGGGCACTGAGGGAGCAAAGAGGATGGATCTGAAGCCATTGCTAATCTACCAGGCAACTGACCCAGCTGATGGAACAGTATTATGCTTTTTCTGTTATTATTGCAGTCTGCTAAAGCTAAGAGGCATAAAGGTTGCAGGATTTGTTGGAATGGAATGGAATGGAATGGAATGGAATGGAATGGAATGGAATGGAATGGAATGGAATGGAATGGAATGGAATGGAATGGAATGGAATGGAGAGTAGAATAGAATAGGAGTAAAGCAGGTTGGAAGAGACCTTTGAGATCATCATGTCCAACCTCTCATCCAACACCACCTAAACAAATAAACCATGGCACCAAGCACCCCATCAAGTCTCCTCCTGAACACCTCCAGTGATGGTGACTCCACCACCTCCCTGGGCAGCCCATTCCAATGGGCAATCACTCTCTGTATAGAACTTCTTCCTAACATCCAGCTGTAATGGGTTGGGGCAGACCCCCTCCCCACCACATGCAGAAATAACGACTCAAACAAACAGATTGCAAAAGTGGTGGAAAGTTTAAATAGAGAACAGTGAGTGTGTACAAAAAGGAAACATAGTGACAAGAAAGAGACCAAAATAGACCCAGAAAGATCCCATCCCCACCTGAGGGTGCACCCAAAAACCCCCCAGGGCTCCTCCTTCCCCCCCTACTACTAGGCTAGTCTCAGCTGGCCAGATCTGAGACTGCCCATCCCCCCATGGCCTTGGGCCTAGGCAGGCCCATGGCCAGGAGACATCTCCCCCAGTTACCGGGTGGCAGAGAGGAAGGAAAGAGGAAGTACCAGACCCTGCCACAAAATTTATAGTGGTGCAAGGGATTATGGTAGAAATACCTAATTTGCTGTGTCCACCCACTGGGCTGGACTTCTGGACACAGGAAACACCCCTGTAGCAGAGGGCACCCAGCCCAAACTACGACACCAGCCTAAACCTCCCCTGCGCAGCCTGAGACTGTGTCCTCTTGTTGTTCTTTGAACGTTAATCCTGCAGGTCATATCATCACGCTGTTGCTAATACAGAGGCTTTAGATGTCAAAGAAAACACAAGTCCTCAGTCTCCAAAGCAGAATTTGCAGCAGTGCAGTTTCAATAGGTTCAGTACATAATGCCTTGTTTTTCTGTTGTTGCCACTGCAAGTGTCACAGAGCTGGGATGAGCGAGTGTTCCTTCATTGTTTCAGTTCATGACAGTTCGAGAAGATGAAGTGGTAATAGTCGAGAAGCCAGATGGCAGCAGAGTAGTAGATCATGCTGATGGTACTAGGATCACAACTTTTTATCAAAGCTGTGAAGAAGTACCAGAAGATGGAGAGGAAACAGGTAAAAGCAAAAGGGAAGCATTTACCTCTACTATGTCTCATGAAGCAAATAATCATCAAAATAAAATAGAATAGAATTAACCAGGTTGGAAAAGACCTTGAAGATCATAGAGTCCAACCTATCACCCAACACCATCTGATCAACTAAACCATGGCACCAAGTGCCTCATCCAGTCTCTTCCTAAACACCTCCAGTGGTGGTGACTCCACCACCTCCCTGGGCAGCACATTCCAGTGGCCAATCTCTCTTCCTGGGAAGAACTTCTTCCTAACATCCAACCCAAACCTCCCCTGGTGCAGCTTGAGACTGTGTCCTCTTGTTCTGGATTAGAGGGTGCTGGGTGATAGGTTGGACTTGATGATCTCAAAGGTCTCTTCCTACCTGCTCTATTCTATTCTATTCTATTCTATTCTATTCTATTCTATTCTATTCTGTTCTGTTCTGTTCTGTTCTGTTCTGTTCTATTCTTTATTATTTCTTAGATAAACCCTTGGAAGTCATCAAAAGGAAGGCGAAATATATCCAAGTAGAGAATCCTGAGTTTGCTACTGTCAAAACAAATTGTGAGGACGGTACCTGCTGTACCACCTTTGGTGATGGGACATCTATTATAGCAAAGCCACAAGGAACATATCAGGTGGGAATTATTTTCAGTTTGTGACAGCAAAATGTATTTTTGTATTCCAAGTTCCCTGCCAACAGTGTCTCTCACCTTGACTATTTGGACTCCCTTCTCAAAGCTATAATTCCCTGTCTTTAATACTCCACCAATATTTAGATTTTAGAGGTCCTAGCTAACTGGAAGCTGGCAAATGGCCCAATTTTCACAAAGGGCAAGACTCAAGACCCTGGTAATTATAATCTCACTTCAGTGCCTGGTAAAATTGTGGAGAAGGTTAGGGTTAGGGGGTTAGGGATAGGGGGTTAGGGTTAGGGGATTACTGAAAAAGCACTTGAGAGAGAGTGCAATCATTGGTCATAGCCAGAACAAGTTCACAAGGGGAAAGTCCTGATTAACCAACTTAATCTCTTTTTATGACAAGGTCACCCATCTAAGGACCAAGGGAAGCCAGTAGATACTTGGAGGGTTTGGATTTTAGAAAACCTTTCAGTACTGCTTTTCACAGTATTCTTCTGGGTAAAATGTCCAGTACACAGCTAGACAAAGTCCATCATACTTTGGGTGAGCAATTGACTTGCAGATCAGGCTCAAAAGGTTGTAGTAAATGGACTTACACCAGGTGGAGGAGAAAATTCTTCACAGAGGGAGTTGTTAGCTATTGGGATGTGCTGCCCAGGGAGGTGGTAGAGTCACTGTCCCTGGAGGTGTCCAAGAGGGGTTTGGACATGGCACTTGGTGCCGTGATCTAGTAGTCTTGAGGTCTTGGGTGACAGGTTGGACTTGATGATCTTTGAGGTCTTTTCCAGCCTTGTTGATTCTATGATTCTATGGTGACCAGTCACCAATGGGGTTCCCCAGGGCTCAATTTTCATGCTAGTGTTCTTGAAAGTTTTTATTAATTATCTGGATGCAGGAATTGAATTCAGTACATTTGATGATGATAGTAAACTTGGAGGAGGTGTGGACTCCCTTGAGGGTAGAGAGGCCTTACAGAGAGATCTGGACAGACTCGAGAGCTGGGCAGTCAATACCCATATGAAATTTAACAAGAGTAGGTGCCAGATTCTCAGACTGGGACAGGGTAATCCTGGTGCTAATCTCCTCTCTCTGGTGACCAGTGATAGGACAGGAGGAAATGCGGTGAAGCTGTGTTAGGGGAAGTTCAGCTTGGTGTTGTGGGTTAACACCCATTCTGTGAACAGGGTGGAGGGCTTGCAAGTGCTTTGCCCTCCCTGCAGAGCATTTTCCCCCTGGGAAACTGAGTCTGTTCCACTCCCCTCTCCCTGCCCAGCTAGGGTATAAAAGGGAAGGCATTGGAGTCATTAGCTCCCCTTTTGGCTCCTGCCTCTCCTGGATGAGAGCTGCTGCAGCTGCCTTCCTGCTCCTCTGCCATGTGGCCTGATCCTTCTCCCTGCTGCCTCTGTGCCTCTTCAGAGAGAGACTGGTTTTGTATTCTTCTTCTTTGTCCCCCTCCCATCCATCCTTGTTCCTTGCCCTTGTGAACCTTACCTGTTATTGTTATACACACACACACACACACACACACATATATATATTGTTTAAAGACAACTCTTTACCTCTCTACTTCCAGGCCAACTCCAAATTATTGTTTGGTGGATTTGCTCCTTTCCCTTTATTTCC
This sequence comes from Dryobates pubescens, assembly GCF_014839835.1. Taxonomy (NCBI): domain Eukaryota; kingdom Metazoa; phylum Chordata; class Aves; order Piciformes; family Picidae; genus Dryobates; species Dryobates pubescens. Next base: position 40,934,252 of record NC_071619.1, on the reverse strand, counting down.
CTTTCTGTTGGGAGGGAGGAGGGGAGAGCAGAGGAGAGATTCTCAGCCTTGCCCCCATCTGAGCTCTTAACTCCCAGTTAAGGATTAAACCACCACACTTGGACACTAGGAAAAGGTTCTTCACTAAAAGGGTGGCTGATCACTGGAACAACCTTCCAAGGAAATGGTCATGGCAACAAGCCATGAGTTCAAGGAGTATCTGAACAACACTTTCACTCATATGGTTTAGTTTTAGGTAACCCTCCAAAGAATAGAGCCTCAATGATCTCTATCATGAGACTCAGCTGGACTCAATGATCCTTACAGGTCCTTCCAACTTGAAATAGTTGAGATTGAGATGGCTGAGATTTGTGTCTGTGTTTCATTTTCCTGGTACCTATAAACTGAAGATTTCACCTTTCAGAACTGAACCTCTTCCCTTCTTCCCATGATAGGTTTTGCCCATCAAAGCAGGCTCTCTTTTCATTGATGAAGATTGCTCAGCAATTTATACCCATGAAGTTTACAACTTCATCAGCAAGAATGAAGAGCAACAAGCAGGGAGATACATTATGAAACACACTTCAGGCACTCTTTGTGAGGTGATGGATCCTGAAGGAAATCTTTTCAAGGTAAAACACATAGAAAGAAACAAGATCTTGCTCATAGACTTGTAGTGTTTATTCTTAATATAGCCTACATAGCCAGAAGGAACAGCTCCTGAATCCTGTCTCTGATATGTTCTTGTGGATGTGATGGGTTTCTCCTTTTTGGTATTTCCCTCTTTTTAGAGAGATTGAAGTGAAACATACAGTCTGCAGTTTACCTCCCCTGTAAAGTTAGTTACCTTAACTAGCATGACTTGTCTTACAGCAAAAAATTATCTCTACAAATGAGGATTAAAAATGAGAGAGGATTCTGGCTTTTCACAGTATTCTTCTGGATAAAATGTCCAGTGATCCATAGAAACACTCTAATCTGCCAAATAAAGCAAATACTGTTGTAAAAGGAACAATTCAGTGTAAAGCCATACTGATTGTGCTCTGATCTTGCAACACCTAAGAGAGATTTTTAAGCTAGGTTAGTATTTAGGGTTGAGTTCAGGAAATATCACCTAAGTGTCTATGACCTACATACTGTAGAATAGAATAGAATTAACCAGGTTGGAAAAGACCTCAGAGATCATCAAGTCCAACCTGTCACCCAACACCTCAGGACTAACTGAACCATGGCACCAAGTGCCACATCCAATCCCCTCTTGAACACCTCCAGGGATGGTGACTCCACCACCTCCCTGGGCAGCACATTCCAGTGGCCAATTACTCTTTCTGGGAAGAACTTTCTCCTCACCTCCAACCTAAACTTCCCCTGGCACAGCTTGAGACTGTGTCCTCTTGTTCTAGTGCTGGTTCCCTGGGAGAAGAGACCAACCCCCATGTGTCTACAACCTCCCTTCAGGTAGTTGTAGACAATAATAAGAGCTATGATTCTATCTTCCGGGACCCTCAGTTTAGGAAGGAGGTTGACTTGCTGGAATGTGTCCAGAGAAGGGCAACAAAGTTGGTGAGGGGTTTGGAACACAGCCCTGTGAGCACTGGAATAGGTTGTCAGGAAGCCTCCATCCCTGGAAATTTTAGAATAGGTTATATTAACACTTTTAGTTAATGGTATAGGCATACTTGCCCATTATTTGTACCACTTAACAGAAGTAGATGACAACTAAGGGTTACTTCTGCACTGTTCCATGACTTCTCAAGCACAAGCCCTATGAGGAGAGGCTGAGGGAGCTGGGGATTGCTTAACCTGGAGAAGAGGAGGCTCAGGGGAGACCTTATTGCTCTCTACAACTACCTGAAAGGAGGTTGTAGACAGGCAGGGGCTGGTCTCTTCTCCCAGGCAACCAGCACCAGAACAAGAGGACACAGTCTCAAGCTGTGCCAGATGAGGTTTAGGCTGGATGTTTGGAAGAAGTTCTTCATAGAAAGAGAGAGATTGCCCATTGGAATATTCTGCCCAGGGAGGTGGTGGAGTCACCATCACTGGAGGTGTTTAGGAAGAGACTTGATGGGGTGCTTGGTGCCATGGCTTAGTTGATTAGATGGTGTTGGGTGATAGGTTGGACTTGATGATCTCAAAGGTCTCTTCCAACCTGGTCTATTCTATTCTATTCTATTCTATTCTATTCTATTCTGTTCTATTCTATTCTACTCTACTCTACTCTACTCTACTCTACTCTACTCTACTCTACTCTACTCTATTCTATGAGTATAGTTACCAGACTTGACCATCAAGTGAGTTTTTTTGTGTGAAGTTGCCTACTGATGCCCACATATATAGGTGTGGAATATCACAGAATCATCATAGAATCAATAAGGTTGGAAAATACATCAGAGATCATCAAGTCCAACCTGTCACCCAAGACCTCATGACTACTAGACCATGGCACCAAGTGCCACATCCCATTTGACAACAAGCATTTATTATCTATTAGCAATGTGATTGTAGCATTTAGGATGCAGCATGTTTTTCTAGAAATGGCCTTTCAGCTTTTTTTTCCACTGTTTTCAGTTTTCTTCTTTATTTTTCTTGTGAGTTCCAGGTTGTTCATCCCAAAATTGCTTGTTGGTTTGGTTGGGTTTTTTTCTGTCTCTTTGCCTGGGCTAGGTCATATTAGAGTTCAGGAAAAAATGTTCTGGCTTTCTTGTAATTCAAGTTATTTTGTGTAATTTCTATTATAGGTCATGGCTGATGGCAGCACAGCTGTGAGTGTTCCTGGCCTTGACTCTGATAACCAGGAAGACAGAAGTTCAGCATCACCACTCTCAGATAAAGATATCACTTATGATGAGCATGTCCCCAGGTAAACTGCTCTGGATTCAAAGGTTTGCACTTTTCTTTCTTCACTGTGCTGTATTGTGCTTCATTGTACACAGCTCTCATGTAGTTGGGCTGCCTTTGTTCAGTACTCAAGCAGTGAAACAAGCTGCACAGGGAAGTGGTTCAGCCTTGGTGGAGGCATAGCCCAAAACTGCCACACATCACTCCGCTGGCCTTTAAATAACATCCCCTTATGCTCCAACCTGCTTGTGGGGCTTGGCACCCACAAAACACAGTGGGGGTTGCACAGGCTGCTAAAGCCATTTGTGCACAAATGTGGGTGAGGAGCATTTTCTTCTGCTTATCCTCAGAGCCTGCACATAATGAAATCATGTATTGTTGTACTGCAAAAGGAGGAGCCTGTGCTAAACAAAAATGACATTGTGATTAATCACCACAAGTGTGTGGTGGGTTGAAGTTTCCCCCCCACAACATTACCTTTGCCAGACCAACTCACTTAGAAGCAAATGAAGCTGTATTTACAAGCAAGATCTACAGTCTACAATGGAATGTAGTGGATGTGTACAAAATATCCAGGAGTTACAATATTATACAGACATTCACAATCAACAAACAGCAGAGTAGAGTAGAGTAGAGTAGAGTAGAGTGGAATGGAATGGAATGGAATGGAATGGAATGGAATGGAATGGAATGGAATGGAATGGAATGGAATAGAACAGAAACAGGGGAAGCTACTAGCTTCTCCCTCCCTTACCCCCTGTACAAAAAGGATAAGAGAAATGAGCAGAGAAGATAAACTTAGCCAAGGCCAGCCAAAAGCAGGTTATCTCTCCCAAGCAAAGCAAAACAGCCAGAGATCAGAAGAGAAGAGGAAAAGGGAAGAATTGTTATGGTACAGCTCCTCTTATTCCAGGTATTTACCCAGTGAATTTGTTTAGAATAATCTTTTGTTTTCCTTTTCACACCCAGTGGTGATTTATTTATATCTTTCTACTTTTCTGCTCAAAATCTGTAGCTAAATTTAAAAGGCACAGCCTAAAACCACCCCAACATGGCACTTTGAGACATGGTTTAGTGGGCAAGGTGGTGTTGGGTTGACAGTTTGACTCGAGGTCTTTTCCAACCTTAATGATTCTGTGATTCTGCTCTGCAGAATAAGATTTGATGGCTTTTGATGACATTTGATGGATTTTGATGACATCATCTTGCAGTTTGATTTTCTTTATCATTTTTGCTGTCTAGAAGGAATACAAAGTGAAAGCTAGTGTGGTGGGTTGGCCTCAGCCAGGTGCCAAACACCCATTCTCTTGGTCCCCTACCTCAACAGGACAAGGGGGACAATAAGCCATCAGACTCAACTTGGCATTTTTGGGGGTTTGGCTTTTTTTTTCCCCAGTTAAAATAGATTTGGATGATGTGAAACAAACACAAAACCAAAAATACCTTCTCCCCATCACCTTTTTTTCTGAGGCTCAACATCCACTGGGTTCTACACATTGGCCACAACAACCCCATGCAGTGCTACAGGCTGGGGTCAGAGTGGCTGGAGGGCAGCCAGGCAGAAAGGGACCTGGGGGGACTGGTTGAACATGAGCCAGCAGTGTGCCCAGGTGGCCAAGAAGGCCAAGGGCATCCTGGCCTGTATCAGGAATAGTGTGACCAGCAGGAGCAGGGAAGTCAGTGTGCCCCTGTACTCAGCACTGGTTAGGCTACACCTTGAGTCCTGTGTCCAGTTCTGGGCCCCTCAGTTTAGGAAAGATGTTGAGTTGCTGGAAGGTGTCCAGAGAAGGGCAACAAAGCTGGGGAGGGGTTTGGAGCACAGCCCTGTGAGGAGAGGCTGAGGGAGCTGGGGTTGCTTAGCCTGGAGAAGAGGAGGCTCAGGGGAGACCTTCTTGCTGTCTATAACTACCTGAAGGGAAGCTGTAGCCAGGTGGGTGTTGGTCTCTTCTCCCAGGTAAGCAGCACCAGAACAAGAGGACACAGTCTCAAGCTGAGCCAGGGGAGGTTTAGGCTGGATGTTAGGAAGAAATTCTTCCCAGAAAGAGAGATTGGCCATTGCAATGTGCTGCCCAGGGAGGTGGTGGAGTCACCATCCCTGGAGGTATTGAAGAGGAGACTGGATGAGGCACTTGATGCCATGGTTCAGTTGATTAGATGGCGTTGGGTGATAGTTTGGACTTGATGATCTTGAAGGTCTTTTCCAACCTGGTTAGTTCTATTCTATTCTATTCTATTCTATTCTATTCTATTCTATTCTATTCTATTCTATTCTATTTTATTCTATTCTATCCCTGCCTTATTCCAGCCCTCTCTGCCTCCTCCCCACCTCAGCAGTGTAGGGAACAGGAGGTTGTAATCAATCTATAATAACTCCTTTCTGCTGCTCCTTTCTCCTCGTGCTTTTCCCCTGTTCTATCATGGGTCCTTCCATGGGCTGCAGTTCTTTTCATTTAACCTGCTCCAGCATGAGCTCTCCATGGGCTGCAGATCCTTCAGGAAACCACCTACACTGGCATGGTCCTGTCCACAAGCTGCAGGGGAGTACCTATTCTAGGATGTGGTGGGTAGGATAGGATAGGATAGGATAGGATAGGATAGGATAGGATAGGATAGGATAGGATAGGATAGGATAGGTAGAATAGAATAGAATAGAATAGAATAGAAATAACCAGGTTGGAAAATACCTTCAAGATCATCAAGTCCAACCTATCATCCAACACCATCTAATTAACTAAACCATAGTGTCAACTAAAGCAGAGTCTCCTCCACAAGTTGCAGCATGGATATCTGCTCCACCATTGTCCTCCCCATAGGCTGCAGGGGAATCTCTGGCACCAGGAGCAACTTGTCCTTCTCCTTCTTCATGTCTGACCTTGGTCTCTGCAGGATAGTTGCTTGGACTTTCTCCCTCACTCATTACTGCCTATGTGGCACTTTGCCATTTCATATGCACATTTACCCTGAGGAGCCAGCCTCTTGACTGAGATACTCAGCTGTGCCCTGCAAGGGGTCTATTTGAGCCAGCTGAAAGTGTCTGTGTCCAGCACAGGTGAGGCCCTGGCTCCTCCTCACAGAGGCCACCCTGTAGACCAACACCTTGCTTGCTATGCCTGATACAATCCAATGTGTGTGCTGGCTGTGCAGGTTCTTCATCATCTCCGCTGATGGTTCTGGAACTGAGCTCCTGAGGAGCAGGGATGTACAGAAGTATCTTGCTGAAGCCTGTAGTGACCCCACTGTTGCTGTCTTGCAAGATCCTGTACAAGAACATCCAGGTAGGAAAGATTCATTTCTTTTCCACAAACTAGTAACAGAAATAATTGCAAAGGTGGAGTCAGAGAACACCAGTCATGAGCAGAGCTCACCAGGACTCAGGTTTGGGGCCAATCACGTTTAACATCTTTATCAATGATCTGATGAGGGGTACAAGTGCACCCTCAGGAACACCAGATTGGATGGCAATGTCGATCTGCTCCAGGGTAGGAAGGCTCTGCAGAGGGACCTGGACAGGCTGGATCAATGGGCCAAGGTCAGCTGTATATTTAACAAGGCCAAATGCCAGGTCCTGTACTTGGGTCACAACAACCCCATGAACGCTTCAGGCTGGGGCAGAGAACTGGAAAGCTGCCCTGCAGAGAAAGATATGGGGGTGTTGATCAGTAGTCAGTGAAAGATGAGCTGACAGTGTGCTTAGGTGGCCAAAGTGGCCAACAGCATCCTGGCCTGTATCAGGAATGGTGTGACCAGCTGGACCAGGGAGGTCTAGAGAGTTTCCAGACCCTCCTGGATGTGTTCCTGTGTGATTTACTCCAGGGGATCCTGCTCTAGCAGGGAGGTTGGACTGAATGATCTTCAAAGGTCCCTTCCAACCTCTACCATTCTGTGATACATACCCAGTGAAATCACAGCCAAGAAAACCTGCTGACACCCAGCTGTCATCTCTAAAAGTAGCACATCTGCTCTTTCAGAACTTCATCCTCTCTTTCTCAGTGCTGGCTCTATCTGCCTTGACATCAAGGCTCTACAATTTTGTATCACTCTCACAAAGCACTTTAATGATCACATCCATTTTGAAGGCCACCTATGGAGTAAATAATGGTAGATTAAGTATATTTTGGGGTTGGGTTGGAAGAAATATTTTGGAGAACATTTAAATTGATCAGAACAATTAGAACAGAGAATAAATAATCTGTAATGGAATCCATCCAGTGAAGTATAAAATAAAGTGAATAATCATGCATGTTCTGAATATGATGTACTTCTGAGGTTAGTATTCACAGAATCATAGAATCAATAAGGTTGGAAAACACCCCAGAGAACATCAAGGCTAACCTATCACCCAGCACCTCAAGACTACTAACCCATGGCTTCAAGTGCCACATACAGTCCTTTTTTGAACACCTCCAGGGATAGTGACTCCACCACCTCCCTGGGCAGCACATTCCAATGGCCAATCTCTCTTTCTGGGAAGAACTTTCTCCTCACCTCCAGCCTAAACCTCCCCTGGCACAGCTTGAGACTGTGTCCTCTTGTTCTGGTGCTGGTTGCCTGGGAGAAGAGACCAACCCCCACCTGGCTGCAACCTTCCTTCAGGTAGTTGTGGACAGCAATAAGGTTTCCCCTGAGCCTCCTCTTCCCCAGGCTGAACAACCCCAGCTCCCTCAGCCTATTCAGTCAACATGGGCCAAAGGCTCTTCCCTGTTTGGGATACTCCACACACTCTGCAGCTGAGCTGTCACTCAAGTCTCAAAGCAGGTAGCATAGACAGTCCATTGTTAAACATGGTCTGAGCAACCTGAACTTGTCCAAGATTTATAATCACCTCAGTGGTCCAGTATTACCTGTAGCCACTATGATCTCATTTTCACACTGAGTTTTACCCTTTGATAATAAGGTTTGAGACCCTTGTCCATCATGGTTTGATTTGGGTTGATCCTCAGCAGCATGTGTCTTCGCACCAGGTGTTTTGTGTGTTACTATCCTCCGCCCTTTACCTGAAGCCTCGCCCTGGGTAATGAAGAAAGATCCAGAGAGTATTGTTCCTCCCAATCTTCAGTCAAAGCCACGGGAGACATCTCCTCCTGAGGTATAATTGTTTCAAAATTGTCCTTTGCTCCTGAAGCCATTGATGTTTGTCACGGGGAGGGGAGCAGAGCTCTAAACAGCATGACATTGTTAAGTCCTGTTGATTAAGGCAAGGCAAAGCAAGGGGCAGGCTGTCAGGAGAAATGTAACCACCTCTGGCTTCTACTCTCAGCAATTTTTAGGGGAGTTCATCTTGCCAGATGAAGAAGTTTGAGGATTTTGTTATGCCTAAGAATGTACTGACTGTCTAGATCTCTGATGCTGTAAGAAGAGTAACAGCTTTGCCACTGTGTGTCTCATGTGAAACAGCTGTGGTTTAGTTTCAGTAGCCTCTTGCTCCTCTTGTTTGTTTGTTCTTGTCTATGTTCAGAGAAAGATCACAGGTCCCTCAGTAAGAACATGGGGTTGGAAGGGTCTCTGCATTGGATCCAAAGAGCAGGCAAGCTTGCCTGTGTCTGTGCAAAGATGTCCTAATAAACTGCAGATCCGTCAGCTGCTCCAGTACAAGCCACTTAGTGATGAGCTGAGAGAAAACCTGCAGCTTTCCCTCAAGGTAATGCAGCCCCATGCATTCATTCCTCCAGTGAGCAGCAGAGAGCAAATTGGGTGATACTGTATGCCTGAGACAAAAATTCTGCTTTGGAAGAACAATCAGCATTTCATACACAGACAGGGGCTGCAAGAAAAGTGCATTTCTGAAGCAGCTCTTGTGGAAGCTACTTTTCTGTTCAGATATGTGAGATCCAGTCCAGTACCTATCACAGACAGTACACTAACAAAGAGTTTGCTTTCTGTAAATATTGATGTCTGTTACTTAGCTTTTACTTTCTTTAGGGCTTCATTTCCTTCAGACATCCACTTCAACCTCCTTTCAGGGACTTTTAGAGAGCAGGAAGGTCTCTTCTCAGTCTCCTATTTTCCAGACTAAATAAGCTCAGTTCCCTCAAACACTCTTCACAAGACCTATTCTTCAGACCCTTCACCAACTTTGCTACCCTTCTTTAGACCCCCTCCAGCACCTCGATGTCTTTCTTGCAGCGAGGGTCCCAAAACAGAACCCAGGACTCAAGGTGTGGCCTCACCAGTGCTGAGCACAGGAAGACAATGGCTTCCCTGGTCCTGCTTGTCACACTATTCCTGATAGAGGCCTGGATACTGTTGGCCTTCTTGGCCACCTGGGCACACTGCTAGATTATATTTGGGATGTGCTAGTCTATCAAAATTAAATGTTACCCTTTTACAGTCTGTAAATGTATAACAATTGTTTCATTTTCATACTGATCTTTCAAAGGTAGTGCTATAATAAAAGAACCCACACCAAAATCCCAAGGCAAGTCTCTCCATTGCTCTGGTTTTGGCTTTTAGAGAAGGAATGCCATTTGTAACATTGGGAAGGAGGAGTCACAGTTATTGGCACTGAGAAAACATTTAGCAAGTCTAAGTGCTAGGTTGTACACAGTGACCACAACAACCCCATGGAGCAATACAGGCTGGGGACAGAGTGGTTGGAGAGCAGCCAGGCAGAAAGGGATCTGGGGGCAGTGGTTGACAGCAGCTGAACATGAGCCCCTGTACACAGCACTGGTTAGGCTACACCTTGAGTCCTGCCTCCATCTGTGCGCCCCTCAGTTTAGGAAAGATGTTGAGTTGCTGGAATGTGTCCAGAGAAGGGCAACAAAGCTGGGGAGGGGTCTGGAGCACAGCCCTGTGAGGAGAGGCTCCTCTTCTCCAGGCTAAGCAACCCCAGCTCCCTCAGCCTCTCTTCATAGGGCTTGTGTTCAAGACCCCTCCCCAACCTTGTTGCCCTTCTCTGGACACATTCAAGTGTCTCAATATCCTTCTTAAATTGAGGAGCCCAGAACTGGACACAGGACTCAAGGTGTGGCCTAACCAGTGCTGAGTACAGGGGACAATGACTTCCCTGCTCCTGCTGGCCACACTGTTCCTGATGCAGGCCAGGATGCCATTGGCCTTCTTGGCCACCTGGGCACACTGCTGACTCATGTTCAGCCTACTATCAACCAGTACTCCCAGGTCCCTCTGTGCCTGGCTGCTCTCCAACCACTCTGTTCCCAGCCTGTAGCTCTGCATGGGGTTGTTGTGACCAAAGTGCAGCACCCACTGATGCAGCAGGGGCATCTAGAAACTTGTTGGATGTGATCCAAGTTACACAGCTCCTTGTGGATGCCAGTGTGTGCTAGTGGCCTGGGAGAGCTTCTGCTGACTCTTGGTCTCCTTACTCTATTATTTCTTGTAAATTAAACAGTACTGCTAGTCTTCAGAGTCTTTAGTAAGCTTTCACTTATTACCTTCTCAGCCTGTAACTCTTCTCTTAGACCTGTTTGGACCTATTCCTCCATACAAACCTTTAGATATGTACATAACTCATGCACAGATTCACAGAAGGGGTCTTAATGACATGAAGAAGAAATATGTCCATTACTTCTACAAACTTTTTTCTCTATGTATGTGAACCTCAAGTCTACCTCTGCAGACAAAACTGCATCTTTCTTGTCCTTTCTCATTGTTCCACCAGGAATATGTAGACAACCTTTTAAAGCAAGAAGATTATCTGGAAAAGATGAATGTGAAAGAACCAAGAACAGAAGAGGAAAAGGAGAATGCTGCAAGGATCCTTGAACTGTATAAAGTGAGAACAATACCATTTTAAACTACTTTTTCCAACAGAACCATTGTATTGTATTAGAATAGAATTGAATTGGATTGGATTGGATTGGATTGGATTGGATTGGATTGGATTGGATTGGATTGAATTGGATTGGATTGGATTGAATTGAATTGAATTGAATTGAATTGAATTGAATTGAATTGAATTGAATTGAATTGAATTGAATTGAATTGAATTAACCAGGTTGGGAAAGACCTTTGAGATCATTGAGTTCAACCTATCACCCAATACCATCTAATCAACTAAACCATGGCACCAAATGCCTCATCCAGTCTCCTCCTAAACACCTCCAGTGATGATGACTCCACCTCCCTGGGCAGCACATTCCAATGGCCAATCTCTCTTGCTGGGAAGATCTTCTTCCCAACATCCAGCCTAAACCTCCCCTGGTGCAGCTCAAGACTGGAGGTCTGGACTTAGGTGATCTCCAGAGGTCCCTTCCAGCCCCTATCATTCTGTGTGCTTAGGCATGTGCATTTGCATTTGTTTTGACTCACATTTCCAAATATACTGCATTTTCTAGGGACAAGAACTATGACAGTATTTGGCTATTTTATACAAGTATCAACTTCTTACACAAGTTTTTCAGAGCAACTAGATAACTCCTGGTTATTTAATACACTTGAAAATCTGACTTAATGTTTTGGCTCCATTAACCTTGCCTAAAGGAAAAGATCATGGAATCATAGAATCAATAAGGTTGGAAAAGACCTCAAAGATCATCAAGTCCAACCTGTCACCCAACACCTCAGGACTAACCATGGCTTCAAGTGTGATGTCCAATCCCTTTTTGAACATCTCCAGTGTTGGTGACTCCACCACCTCCCTGGGCAGCACATTACAGTGGCCAATTACTCTCTCTGTGAGGAACTTTCTCCTCACCTGCAGCCTAAACTTCCCCTGGCATAGCTCAAGACTGTGTCCTCTTGTTCTGGTGCTGGTTGTCTGGGAGAAGACACCAACCCCCACCTGGCTACAACCTCCCTTCAGGTAGTTGTAGACAGCAAGAAGGTCTCCCCTGAGCCTCCTCTTCTCCAGGCTAAGCAACCCCAGCTCTCTGAGCCTCTCCTCACAGGGCTGTGCTCAAGGCCTCTCCCCAGCCTTGTTGCCCTTCTCTGGACACATTCAAGAGTCTCAATGTCCTTCCTAAACTGAGGGGCCCAGAACTGGACACAGGACTCAAGGTGTGGCCTAACCAGTGCAGAGTACAGGGGCAGAATGACTTCCCTGCTCCTGCTGGCCACACTATTCTTGATGCAGGCCAGGATGCCATTGGCCTTCTTGTCCACCTGGGCACACTGCTGACTTGTGTTCAGCCAGCTGCCCATCAGCACCCCCAGGTCCCTTTCTGTTTGGCAGCTCTCCAGCCACTCTGACCCCAGTCTGTGGTGCCAGGTTGGACTTGATGATCTTTGAGGTCTCTTCCAACCTTGGTGATTCTGTGATCCTGTGATCCTGTATAATGTTGTAACTCCTGTCTATTTTGTACATGTTCCTTGCATTCCATTGTAGAGAGTAGTTTCTGCTTTGTAAATACAGCTCCCATTTGCTTCCAGCTGAGCTGGCCATGCTCAGTTAATGTGAATGGGAAACTTTAACCCACCGCCTGAGCTTGCCTGCTTTAGCAAGGGTGTTGGAGTAGATGATCTTCAGAGGTCTCTTCCAGCCCCTACCTTTCTGTGATTCTGTGGCTTCACTGATTTAATAAACAGCAACCACATAAAGTACAAAGTCATCTGTGAAGCAGGTCAGCAAGAAGCAAACAAATACCTTGCGAAACAAGGGATGTAGTACTTCATTAAACCAGCTCATGGTTTACAACACACTGAAACACCTCCATTCTTGTAGTCACATTCTGAGGTAACAAGATAACACTTGTTGGACTTGACGATCTTTGAGGTCTCTTCCAATCTTGGTGATACTGTGATACTGTTTAGGGTAGAAATCCTTTGAACAAGATGCTGTTGCTGTGAGGTCTGCTTCCCACATGGTCATGATTATTCCTTCTTCATTGCAGTCCTTCCCTGACTGGGAGAAGTCACCTGAAGATCTCCAAGCTAGAGGTAATAAAAATTGAATACCTTTCTTTTAAGCCTGTAAAATACCATAGTAAACTATAAAGCACTGTAGTATTATTTTTAAGGAAGGAACATAAAGGTAAATTTATCTGTGTGCTATTTATGTGCTTCTGTTTAATGTGCACAGGTGATTAGAACTTGTTAGCATCAGTGATTCAATACCCCTGAATAACAATTCCTTGGGCCTCTATGATGATGAGGGGACCAAAATATCTACCTTAGGAGGAAAGGCTGAAAGACATGGGGCTGTTTAGCCTGGAGAAAAGCAGACTGAAGGGGGGAAACTGATCAATGTTTATCAATACTTAAAGGGCCAGCGTGAGGAGGATGGAGCCAGGCTCTTCTCAATGGTGTACAGTGACAGGACAAAGGGCAATGGACACAAACTGGAAATAAACAGAAGGAAAACATTCTTCCCTTTGAGGGTGGCAGAGCACAGGCTGCCCAGAGAGGCTGTAGAGTCTCCATCTCTGGAGGCATTCATGTTCCAGGCGGCCAAGAAGGCCAATGGCATCCTGGCCTGCATCAGGAACAGTGTGGCCAGCAGGAGCAGGGAAGTCATTGTGCCCTTGTACTCAGGACTGGTTAGGACACACCTTGAGTCCTGTGTCCAGTTCTGGGCCCCTCAGTTTAGGAAAGATGTTGGGTTGCTGGAAGGTGTCCAGAGAAGGGCAACAAAGCTGGGGAGGGGTTTGGAGCACAGCCCTGTGAGGAGAGGCTGAGGGAACTGGGGTTGCTTAGCCTGGAGAAGAGGAAGCTCAGGGGAGACCTTCTTGCTCTCTACAACTACCTGAAGGGAAGTTGTAGCCAGGAGGGGGTTGGTCTCTTCTGCTAGGCAACCAGCACCAGAACAGGAGGACACAGTCTCAAGCTGTGCCAGGGGAGGTTTAGGCTGGATGTTAGGAAGAAATTCTTCCCAGAAAGAGAGATTGGCCATTGGGATGTGCTGCCCAGGGAGGTGGTGGAGTCACCATCCCTGGCGGTGTTTACGAACTGACTGGATGAGGCACTTGGTGCCATGGTTTAGTTGATTAGATGGTGTTGGGTGATAGGTTGGACTCTATGATCTCAAAGGTCTTTTCCAACCTGGTCTATTCTATTCTATTTTATTCTATTCTACTAATGCCCCAGAGCTGGTCACAATCTTAAATATGGAAGGCTGGATTTTCTCCAATACACATACTGAAATAGAAGTTCTTTCCATGAGAATGTTGAATAGAATAGAATAGAATAGAATAGAACAGAATAGAACAGAATAGAATAGACCAGGTTGGAAGAGACCTTCAAGATCATCGTGTCCAACCCATCAACCAATCCAACACCACCTAAACAACTAACCCATGGCACCAAGCACCCCATCAAGTCTCCTCCTGAAAAACTCCAATGATGGTGACTCCACCACCTCCCCAGGCAGCCCATTCCAATGGGCAATCACTCTCTCTGTATAGAACTTCTTCCTAACATGCAGCCTAAACCTCCCCTGGTGCATCTTGAGACTGTGTCCTCTTGTTCTGGTACTGGCTGCCTGGGAGAAGAGACCAGCCCCTGCCTGTCTACAACCTCCCTTCAGGGAGTTGTAGAGAGCAATAAGGTCTCCCCTGAGCCTCCTCTTCTCCAGGCTAAGCAACCCCAGCTCCCTCAGCCTCTCCTCATAGGGCTTGTGTTCCAAACCCCTCACCAACTTTGTTGCTCTTCTCTGGACACGCTCCAGCAAGTCAACCTCCTTCCTAAACTGAGGGGCCCAGAACTGGACACAGGACTCAAGCTGTGGCCTAACCAGTGCAGTGTACAGGGGCAGAATGACCTCCCTGCTCCTGCTGGCCACACTGTTCTTGATGCAGGCCAGGATGTGGCTGCTTCACAGCCACAGTTAAGCACAACTTAAGTAAGCTGAAAGTAAGGAAGGTCCTGAAAACCCACATTATTTATTTCATCTGGATATAGAGACTTGGACTGTTGCCCCCTGGTCAGAAAGTGGCTGAATCATAGAATCATTTCAGTTGGAAAAGACCTTTAAGATCATCAAGTCTCCAACCATTACCTAAAACCACCAAGTCTGGACCTAAACCATGTCCCTCAGCACCACATCTCTGCATCTTTTAAACACCTCCAGGAGTGGGGATTCAACCACCTCCCTGGGGAGCCTGTTCCAGTCTCTGAGAATCCTTTCACTGAAAATGTTCTGGTTTTTTCTAATATCCAATATCTAAACTTCCCCTGGGGCAACTTGAAGCCATTTCCTCTCCTCCTGTCACTTGTTACTAGGAAGAATAGATTGACCCCCCACCTTGACCCAGCCTCCTTTAAGGGAGTTATAGAGTACAATAAAGTCTCCCCTCACCTTCCTTTTCTCCAGACTAAACAACCTTAATTCCCTCATCTGCTCCTTACAAAACCTGTCCTCCAGATCTTTTACCAGCTTTGTTGCCCTCCTCTGGACCTGCTCCACCACCTCAATATCTGTCTTGTAGTGAGGGCCCTAAAAGTGAACCCAGAATGCAATGTGTGGCCTCACAAGTGTGGGACAATGGTTTCCATGGTCCTGACAGAGGCCAGAATTCTGTTGGCTTTCTTGACAACCTGGGCACTCTCCTGGCTCAAATCCAGTGTCAGCAGCTTTACCTATTTGCATGTATTTGATTTGTATCTTGGAAGAATATAGAGACATTTAAAGCAATGCAGGGTGGGGGTATGAACTTGATATGCTTTTGTTGCCTTCTACATTGAATTAACAGATAGGAAATGTTCTGAACTTGATTTTGGAATGAAGTTCTTTTTGCCTCTTCCCTCACAGTGAAAAAGAATCTCTTGGGCTTTCATCAAGTGACAGAAAGATGCATTACAAATCTGTCCTTTTATGCTTCTTATGCATAACCCTTACCAGTGCTTGGCAAAGCATGCAGATTCAATAACACTTGTTGCATTGCAGCTGATATAACTGAGCTGTATGAACAGGCAGTGGCTTCTCACCCCCAGCATCACACAGAGGAGACAATCACCACCCTAACAGAAGACCAGCAGGAGAGCTTCAGGTAGGATAGAGCACTGAGAACTGGTACAAACATAACTAACAGGCAGGATGGAACCAAGCACACATAACACACATGCAA